>NW_020273045.1:655197-666426 GCF_003268045.1 Sipha flava
ATATATATATATATATATATATATATATATATATATATATATATATAAATATTCGTTTCAAATGATTTGTAATAAATTAAGCCATACTTGTTATAAACATTTTTTTAAACATTTTTTAATAATTCCATTTAGAACATTTAGAAAATTTTAGAAATATATGGTTAAATTTTATAAGCTTATCGTAATTTCGTGAAAATTTCGTGTTACCAAATATATTAGATAACTTATATATATAACTCGTTTTGTTAATCGTTTAATCCTTAATGTATTTATACATCAGGCTCATTTTCGCAGCGAGAGCGGACGTGGGAGATTCAATGTCCGACTCGTGATTATACGTTCATATTTTTCCTAAATCTGACCACATATAACTATATACCTAATTTATATACTATCTAATCACTTAAATTTTATTCTCAACCTCTTTTTCTTCCGTTTTTATACCTATTCTATATCTTATAACCGTGTATATATATATATGACATACATTTTTGTGTGTCGTCAAGTCAATAGTTTTGAATTGATGATGAATGGGAAGGTGTTCAGTAATAACTCAACTTTTAAAATTCATTACTATTTTTTATTGTAAAATATTCCAAGTCCAAAACATTTAACTTATTAAGTTAATTGGCGTGAAAGTGCTTACTACGATCGGACTATAACACATCTCAAAATGGGTCTATTCGGGACCCTCTTATAAACTCCGATCTATTGTGAACTCTTAATCATTCTTTGTTTCATCGCTGTCCAACACAGCATATGGCAAGTGATATGTATTCCCATATATGGAATTGTATTCCCGACAAACCAGATGTGGCTTATGTTTAATCATTGCTCTGCGCCTAACCTTGGATTATTTATTACATATATATCAATACAGTGTGTAAACGCTAACTGAAAACACTCAATAGCTTTGCGTAGAGACTTGAAATTTGAACTATGACTTTTTGTTGATTTTTATGGCATAAAAATGTGTATTTTAACGAGTTTTTATTTTTTTTAATTTAAATAGACACGCGCATACGCAGTACAACTTTTTTTTTCTTAAATGGCAACCACCTATTTTAACCACTAATTATTTTTTGCCTATTTTTTTAAAAAATTTGGTAGTTAAATCAATTTTCTAAGTCCAAAATTGACCCAATTACAGCAATTTAACCAAAAAATTGTAAAATGCACGCGATTTTTAAATTTTTTGACTGTAACTCTGAAAATAATAATTCTAGAATTGTAAAGGCTTGATATTTTCACTCTTATTTATTAAATTGATAATTACACATTATAATTTTATCTACAGCATAATTTTCACTTTCATTTGGGTATGTATTATAACTTAAAGCAAAAAAAAACGTAAATAAGCAGGCATTATTTTAGCAGGTTTATTTCGTGACATTTAATAGATCTATTGAAACTTATCAATAATTAATAATAAGTTTAATTTTTATTCAAGTTACAAGTTTATTTATTTATTGATTTATTTAACGTATAAATTATTCAAATTGTTGTCAAATGTGAACAAAACATGATTCAGCGCGCCACATGAATTCTTTATTGGTTGCAGTAGTTAAGATTATATTCTAAGATTCCTTTCTAAGTTATGAATAAAACTATGGGCAGGATGTTCTCTATCTAAAGTAATTACCAAAAAAAACTTAAAAAAATATCTAAAGCAACATAAAAAAATTAATATGCATACTTGGGAAACAATGAGCATAAGTTTGTGTTGCACTATGTGCATTTTTTTGACACTCCCGATAAATAAATAACATCAACTTTTTCGGAATGATTCATATTAATCACGGAGTAACACACGTGTTTGGACGATGAAAAATATCGAAATAATCAGTTTTTATAAATAAACATTTCATTTGTTGTGAAAGATCTTGATGACGTTAAGGTGTTTGGAATTATATGCGATGAAGCAAGGTGAAATATAAATTATGTTTTATACATGAACTTCTTAATTTATTTTTATTAAATTAGTTTATAGGTGTTACAAACAAGAACAAGTGGCATTATGTGTAAGGTATGTTGAAAATCTAGATGTTGTTGGAGATTTCTCGGTTTTATAGATTGTTCTAAGAATCAAGATGCTAAAAGTTTATATCATTACATATTATGGTACCTGAAAAAGTGTAAACTTGTGTTCTAAACCACAAATAGTTGCTCAGTCATATGACGGTGCAAATGTTATGTCTGGGAAATTTAATAGACTACAAAATAAAATAAAAAATCAATATCCTTACGCTATTTATACCCATTGTATGTCTCATACAAAAGAAAAAGACAAGAGCCACATAATCTTAAACATTTTGATAGTACTGCAACGACAAGTGCTGAACAAAATATTAATAACACCATTGAAATCATTGAAGATTATTTTTAAAAAAATGCTTTCTTTCCTGTATTTGATGCTATCTTAATAAATCTGGAAAAAAGATTTTTTACTGAAAGCCTCCAAATGGCTACAACTGTTGATCAATTTTTTCAATTAAACATTGAGGAAAGTCTTTTCTTTGTAAATAATTTTAAAGTAAATATCGTATCGGTTTCTGAATATTAATTTTTACTTACGTATGCTCTAGTTTTCTAGTTTTATTAAAAGTGAACCTGTATTTTGTAATTATATATATATATATATATATATATATAATATATTTGATGAATGTATCTAAAGATGTATTACAGTCAGAAATAGAAGTGGAAAGAATTGTAAATTGCAGTCTACTGATGAAAATTATATAACTTTAAATTATGTGAAAAAGGTTTTAACAAAACAGACTTTCCCTAATTTATATAAACTATTTCAAGTTGCTTTAACAACTCCTATAAGTTCTTCCACTTGTGAAAGGAGTTTTTCGGTCATGCGTAGAATAAAAACTTGGCTTCGAACTTCTATGCTGCAGGAAACGTTCAACAACACCTCAATATTATATATTGAAAAAAAAATTTGTAAATCTATTAATACTGAAAAAAATAGATATATACAATAAAAATAAAAATAATTTAGTAGCTATTCAATATATTAATTTTTTTATGTTCCTATATTTGGTGCCTCAGTTAGAATCAAGTATGAGTAGCTACTACAGTTAGTAAGTGGAAGCGTAGGAAGCGACTAAAAATATTTGTTTCCGGTAATGAATAAGACAAAAATGTTAAGCCCCCCCCCCCCACAGATGAAATCAAATATCAGCCTATGACTGTACGAATTTCAAACAAATAAATCAATAAAATCATTAGTGTTTATACAATTTGATAGGTATAACGAGTATGATATTTAATTATGTGACCGTTAGATACTTATTAAATTTTAAATCCTGACAAAATTGATATCGAACACGGTTTTTCGAATGCAATATAGGTGCACGCAATATAGAATAATCATTTTGGTTCACACGCGTAACAGTGGTACGCCGGTAGCTGTTCAAGTGTGTGCAGTTGTTCATGAAGTAACCGCACGTGTTCGTCAAACCGGTTGAAATCGCAGAACGCAAAACGTCGGTCTTCAGTATATTCAGTATAATTATAAAAGTGGTAAGAGGTAGTTCACATTCCGAATGCGATTCGTTCGCAGCCAAAAGTTCGTTTCATACAAATCTGAATAATTATTTTTAATTCAAACATGTTTTCGGTATTTAACATTTCAACTATCTTCCACTTGTCGAGAAGAAACTATGAGTTTATTATCGTTTCTTTCAAATATTTTTATATTTTATTATATTTTCATTTGCACAGTTGATAATTTAAGTTTAAAATACGATTTTATTGATTTAAAAACTGAATAAATAATGTAGTATACGCCATTATTACAAATACAAACGGCTCACTGCAACAACAATTAAAGTAGTTATAACAATTTTAAGGTCATTTTTATGAGTTATATATATTTGTTATATAGATCATGGGTTCTCGAAATGTTGATGCCCATGCTTTCGTACTATTGTACGAGTATGAGGTCACGCCCCCCCCTCCACATCACTACAAGATTGAAGTATAATGATTATACTAATCATTAAATAATCAAAATTTCGATCAATTGTACTAGATTCGCTTGTAAAGGAGAAAAACATAATTACAATTTCAAATTTTTAAAATGAAGTCTATTATAATATTAAAACAACTTTTTTTAATATTAAACTTTAAACTTATTACTATTAAATATAAATGAATGAGTCTGTTGGCACTGTTTAGCTTAAATTCATTTGTTTAATGTTTGGGTCTGTATATAAATAAATTATTGAATACGTAAATACTCGATAGTGTCCGATAAAACATAATTAATCGGAAAGAATTATTTCTTGTTTTACAGTTTTTAAAAACATTTATGGGTATCACGCAATTTTGTCACGCCTCCCTAAAGGGACGCTCCTTCCACGTCGAGAAACATTGATCTAAATCATGAACACATTGTGATGGGCAATTGTATGGGTTTTTGTCCTAAAGATTTTTATGATTCACAAGTGAACCTATGCATATATTTTATCGCGAACCATATGTGTGGTTCGTCAGTACCGGTGCGTTTGAAACCAAAACGACAAAACGACTTAACGAGCGAACACTCGGTTTTCCATCCGAATTGAAAAACGTATAATGCACGCAACGATGAATAAGAATGTTTACGCGCAATTTATTTATTTAAAGACGAATCGGAATCCCGACGATAATCACCCTGTAAATAAACCGTGAAAAATAAATAAATAAATAAATACGAAAAGCAATTCCGGTGAGGAATCGCGTTCGCGCGCTTTCCGACGGGTTCGCAAGCGTTTGGCTCGTGCGAACTCGAGAGGAAATTATAGATTAGTGCAAATATTGAATCCGGCCGGAGCCTCCGTTCGGAAAATGGGAAAATGTTTTATCTCGAGTGCCGACGCTCTGCAGCAGCTCGAAGTTTTTTACGCACAGGGACGAGACAATTCGACATGTTTGCTTTTACGGGGACGCCACCCCGCCGTGCACACCAGAGGGACGTGTATACATTTTGTCGACCCTCGAGCGGGTGCGCGCGGACAGAGCTCAAATTGGTTTTCTGCCGTAGACGAACGTCAGCCGCTGCAATTTTTCCATTTTTTTTTTTATTTTTTTTATTCTATTCTTCCACTTCGCTCTCTCTCAAACATAATTCGAACGCGCTCCTCGGAAATGAGAATCCGCATCGCAAACGGAAATCGGTTTTCCGCAGGATGAAAAAAACCAATTCGGTCCGGCCGTATATATATATATATATATATATATATATACATATACATATATATGGTGTGCAAATCATTATTATTATTATATTATATACATGGATTGCACACCCGGTAACGAGCGGTAACGGAGGGAGAAGGGTAAACTAAAAAAATTGCGCTTTATAGCTAGGAATTGTTATATACTCGTAGTATCATTAAATATTCCACTTCCGTAAACTTAAAATTAATTTCCAATATTTCTCATGAAGACAAGATACAATGATAGTGTTAAACGTTTGTACCGGAGATGGACAGTGCACAATTTATACTTTATTTAATATATATTTATATATATTTAATATTTTTAATATATCTTAATATATAATTTAAAATAACTCATAACACATTTAAAAATTAAAATATCTATTTTTAATGCCCTCTTATAGTTAGCACATAAACTACTTGTAACTATTTGTTTTTTCGAACATATTTAAGAGTTCTCAACTATTGAATTTTCATTTTTATGTAATTGCAAGGTAGCCATTTTAAAGAACTAAGAAACTGTTTCGAACATTTTAATGTATCTTAATTTAAAATCCAATAATTAGTTTCATCGTCATAGTTAAGGTAAGTTTTGATAATAATGAACACGTATACCGGTCAAGTATAAAAACCGTTGCAAAAAATTAGTATAAATTAAATAATTGTTATCCCTTGCTGATTCTATTACTGAGTGTATTTACTTTTCACATTTGTGGAGCCTCAGCAATGACGACGTATGAATGCGGGTAAGCTAAGTATAACTTTTGTTGTTGAAAATATCGTATGTATGGTTTATATTAGTCCATTGCAACATCCACTAATGTACCTGATCGCTTTGATTCCCTGTTTACAATGGTAGTGTTCACACGAGCGGTTATCGCGTTTCATACTATGATATAGGTCTTATCCTAACGGGCAGTACGACCCAAAATGGGTAGTGGGAAAAATCAAAAGGTCAGTTAACTTCATGAATATGGGCACCTTACAAAAATATAATTTTCCTTGTAGAATGATTGAATTGCTACTGAGTATTTGAAATTTGTGTAATTTATAAACCCAACCTAGTACCTAATAAGTAATAATTATCGAATTAAATTAAATTTACAATCTGTGCTACTTAATGATTGATTAATCTATAAAATTTAAATTTACATAGTGGTATACGTATAACGGAAATGATCCATATTTTTTTTAATATTTTACCACGCGATGGTCAAAATTCTAAAATATCAATGCGCAATTTATTTGGGGAGGGAGTAAGTAATATAGTTCAAATATATTTCATATAACAAACTTTTCGGTGTGTTTGGGCAATAGGTGAAAATCCTTAGAATTAAGTCCAGCTGTGATAGCCACCGTAAAATAATATTACGTAATGTTCAACATGCACTCACCTCGTCATCAGTATTATACGATGGGCGTAGACGGGCACTTCCTCGCGACCGATCAGGAACACGATGTCGGCCGATTCGTGGTCGTCCGCCAATTTCTGCAGATCCTCGAGCAGTTGCGGCACGCCGGCGAACGTCTTGTCCGAGAAATGCGCGGCCGCCACCCTCGTACCCATGTTTTCGCTAGTACGATATTATTCCCACCAATAACCTGCTAGGTCCGTTTCGACGCCATTCGATCGCGTGTCACGCTCGTGTACTATAATGTTGTATGCACAACTCTGAAAATTGTGTTTCACATGAAAAAATTTAACCCGAAAAACGCATTAGGAATCGAAACGTCTCCGGCGACGTAAGAAATCCATACACCGCAGCGGCACACACTAAGTATTCCCCAGATCATGGCTATAGTCCACCAGGTGTATTTCCAATCAAACCTATTCGTTTTGGTAGGATGAAAAAAAAAAAACCATAGGCAATGTTCCCGGACCGATGTGTTTTTAAGGTGACTCTATATCGACGCGAAAATAAATGGAAAATAAAAAATGCAAAAAAGCCGTATCTCTCGGACTTGACTCGGTGCTCGACGTCGTCGCAACGGTACGCCGTCGTTTACCGTTTAACGCTGCGGTCGGTTTCGTCGAAACGTGGCATCCAACGTAGGTATAGTAATCGCCCGCGGAAACCACTGTCGACGCAGTGGCGTATACATAACATTTTAACGGGAGGGGGATCATTTGCAGACAAATAATTATTTTTATTTTATCATTTTCTTTTTTTTTACGATTCAAACGCCTTCACACTAACGTTAAAACATTTAAAAAAATGCCTAGGGGGTCTGATACCCTTGTACACGCCACTGTACCGGCGACGGTGATTTTTTTTCTTTTTTGTCGTTTCGGCTCGTCGACGTGTTGACATTTGCGAGAACTTTCGGATTTACGACCGATTGTGCGCGAGTGTGTATGGAAGCGCACGGAAAGTGTACGCGTGTACGTCGTTAATGTGGTTTGTAAACGATTCAGAGAACCAATCAAATCCGTACACAAAACACAGAGGGGAAAAAACAGTTCCATTATAAATGTGAAGGCGGCGGCGGCGGCGGTGTGAAAACCAAATATAATATATAATATATGCATTCCTCCCTAGGGAATATATAATAATAATAATAATAATAATAATAATAATAATGATAACGCACTGCTCGTCCCCTAATAAACTTATGAATAAATCGTGGGTAATAATTTAGAGTTTGTGATACACTCGCAGCGCAATAAATACGTTTATTACGTTTGTAAGAAATCAAAATGAACAGTGGAAATCGTTTAAAGTGACACGAAGTTAAGTAACTGACATACCGGATTTAATGGTTCGGAAAACAGAAACACATAAGAAGTTCAATACATTTTTTTAATTTATTAGAAATGCTATGTATTCATTTTTCTCAACCATCCGGCCACAGTACATTTATTCAAAAACAAAAATAATTTGGTTTAATAGTACATGAGCTTACACAGCTAAGTACTACTCGATGGACATGTAATTACAAAAATTACCATTTTAATTATCATAATTAATTATGAATCAATAATAAATGCATTAGAAGAAGAAATAAATTATAATAAAAATAAACATGCTGTTGAAGCTGTTGGTCTTTTAAATGGAATAAAAAAATCACAATTTGTTTTTAATTTATTTACATTTTATGACATTTTATCAATATAAAAAAATATATGGCATTAGGCCAAGCAACTTCAGCAATTAATGGTGTAATACAAACTTTACAAGAAAAAAGGTCTGATAATAATTTTAAACTATAGTGGGATGAAATTACAAATTTTTCAAGAAAATTTGGTATTTGTTTAAATTATGAAGAATTTTCAAAGAAAAAAAAGGAAACCTGTTGAGAATCAATATTTAAAAAAGTCTCTAATGACTTCAAAAATTGGGCTCGTGAAGAAAATGTAACAATTGAAAAATATTGGAAAACTGATTTTTAAAATACAATTATTGATAATATAAATAATAGACTGAAAACTAGGTTTTCCGATGAAAGCCAAAAATTAACAAAATGAAATGATAACTTTTTTATACTTGATTTTAATGGTTCATTAGAATTCATTGAATATTATGGTGATAATTTAAAAATAAAAAATATATATTAAAATCTGAAATGATGATTTTAAATAAATTAAGCTCCCAAATCAAAAATTGGACTGTTCGAGATTTGCTTTCAACAGTTACATTAGAATTGTATCCTAATTTGCATAATTTGTTACAAGTGGCACTATGTATACCTGTGTAAGCTCAACTTCATATGAGCGGTCGTTTTTAGCCATGAGAAGGATTTAAAATTGGTTAAGGGCTACTATGATTCAAAATTTAGTATTTAGTAATTTGGCAAAAATACACATTGAATACTAATTAGTAAAGACGTAATTGATCGAAACAGATTCTTGAAGACTTTGTCAAATGTGGTTCAAGAATAATTCAGTTAACAATTTAACACTTGAAAGTTATTAATGGTTTATTACTCATTTACCATTTACATTTATTTTTGAAATCATTATTTTATTATTATCAAAATTAGAATCTCTTTTTTTAACCTAAAATATTTTTTGCTGTAAATTAAAAAAAAAAAAATACCTAAAATGTATAATATTATTTAATAAAATAGTTAGTTATTTCTTTAATATCAGTTTTATTTTTATTTTACTGTTTATTTTTGTATCTTTGGAACTATTAAAATTTTATATAGGTAATACATCAATAAATTTTAGTTCCACGGTCCATATTTCTGTTGAAATATAAGTAGCTGATTGAACCACTGAACGCTGACTGGTTTTTATTTTTAAAATTTGTTTTTTTTTTTTATAGGTACATATAAGATTATTTCTAAGTAAATAGGATATTATTAAAAATTATTTTCTTTGAGTAATTCAGGCCTTGAGCCCCCCCCCCAATTAAATT
This sequence comes from Sipha flava, assembly GCF_003268045.1. Taxonomy (NCBI): domain Eukaryota; kingdom Metazoa; phylum Arthropoda; class Insecta; order Hemiptera; family Aphididae; genus Sipha; species Sipha flava. The sequence goes on from NW_020273045.1 coordinate 664,775, forward strand.
TACTAAGCTCCGCCTATGGATTTAACTTAATCTGTGCTTAAGCTTATTTAAGACATAACCACCCTGTATAATATATTTTAATATTTTTATTTATATTGTTTTTATTAATTTTCTATATTGTTTTATTTTTAGTTTTCTTATTACTGACGTTTTTGTATCACAAACCCTTTATTTATTGAACAAGTTTTGCTTTTGAACAGAGAACCAAAGATTAAACTATTCATCAACTTTATAACGTGTTTATAAATGTTTCATGAAATAATTGATAAAACTTGGTACCTATAAATAAATTTTATTATTATTATAAAATCCTTGTAAACATCTGCCACTTGTTTTGAATACATTTTTATCGGTCCATAGGTCATCGCACGTTTTTCTTATGGACGTGATTTTAAGCGACTTCCACTGTACAAACTGTAAATGTTACACATCAAGTGAGACGCACACGCGCGACAGTGGAATCGTCGATGGCGGCGACCAACTACCTGCTAGTCTTCCAGGTTAACTCGTCGCCGACACGTTCACACACGCGCGCGCACACGCACACTCGCGCCCACACGTCCTGCCCATCTTTCATCCTGCAACGATATCGACGTCCAACACGCAATCGAGTACGTCGAACGTTTTCCTGCTGCTCGAACACGTTGCACTTCCGTCGGCCGTTATCGGGCGCGCGCAAAACATAGGCGCACCGAGCCGGGGTAATCGGATGGTACGAAAACCCGGGAAACTTGACCGGCAACGGCCGTACCGAGGTGTCGGAAAAATCTATCCGGAACCGTTCGCGCGACGCTGTTATTATCATGTTTACATTTCGGACCGTGTCCAATAACAATAATAACGATAATTATCGCACAAACCGTAAAACATCGTTGTCGCTTACTCACCGGTTGGAACAGGAACGGGCGGCGGGCGAACTGCGTGGTGCAAAACCGAAGGATATCGTCGTTTTCGTCGCTATGATGAACACATCGTTGTCGAGGAAGCTAAACGGTTTCGTTAGGAACGGTTTTTTTGTTTTTTTTTTTATCGTTCGTGCACAAAGGAGTCACGATATTCGAGCGCGCGCGCGCGCGTGAGGAACGAACTAACAAGTGTGTGCACGACCGGGTCGACCGTCTCCGTTTTACTACCTGCTAGCCGGTGTATCCGAAATAACGTGCATGATACGTATATACGTTTTTGTCGTTTTTTTTCTATCTTTTTTTTTTTTTTTTTTACGTTATACAACCGGTCGCGCTGCAGTGCAGCCATGCGCGTCGGCACCGAACGACCGCTGGATCGCCGCCGCGCTGTCGTGATTTCCCGCGAAAACACCGACTCGTGCGTTCAAATCACCGTTACCGCGGTCGATTAGCAGCATCGGTATTCGTATGACCGTCAGCGCGATCATCTGGACCGAAGTGGTGTGTGTATGTGTGTATGTGTGAGGGGGGGGGGGTAGTCCCTTCCACGTTTCTTGTGATCGTCGTAACGAATCGAAATGTATTTAACAGTCTACGGTAGGATCTATACACCGTTCAACATCCGGTGGGTTTGACTAGAACAAATTCAATATTAACTGACCGTCAACTTGTTTGAACTTTTTGCGGATATTCAGTTTGTTTTTTTTTTTACATTACAGGACTGTAATTTTGACTGGTTCTGTGTTA
>NW_020273045.1:671380-707377 GCF_003268045.1 Sipha flava
ACTACCTCGAAAAATAAAAACTGAAAAACCATTTTCAGAAGACCTAGAATACTACTACTAAAGTGTATTTTTAAATACTCAAAAAAAATTAAGTAATGGCTTGTATATGTCGGGTTGTTTCACCAAAGTTACTTATAACGTATAAAAATAATGCAATTAATATGAAAAAAGTTTTCATACCTATAAAATTGTATAAATCATACATTATATGTTCGCTCTGCAAACTTGTTCATTATAACCGTGTTCATGTTATCATTTTTGTGCTGTGCGTACGTATCCGTGGCCATCGTCGCGTGCGACCGGTCCGGGTATGTAATCTCATTGTTATTATCGCCACGTAAATTCGTTCGTTGTTTCGTGTTTTCGAGTTTTTTCGGTCATGTTTCGCATAAAATTCAAGTCATGCTCTCAGTGCCACAAAGTTTCTCAAGTTCTCATGTTTCAGTTTTAGTGCGGTGGCACCGAGGCATTTTATCTCAATTTTGGTGTCCGGCGGCCATAGCTTTCGCGAAGAACGTTGTCGGCACCGTCCCGTGCCTTCGTGGTGTTCGTTCGTCGTTCCACAGCCATCTCGTACAAACCACGTTTTCGGTGTTCGTAATTTCGTGTCTGCTGTTTTGCATCGCGATCAACATGGTTTTCGTTTGTATTATCTTCGTCCGGTGGTGTAGAAGTTTCGTTTCCGTTGGTGACTGCGCTTTGGTGGTCGCACGCAGTGGTGTATTTAGGAATTGTTATAGGTAGGGGAGGGGCCGTTAAATCTTTAAAGATAGAAAATCCAAAGGATTTGAGGGGTAAAATGTATAGATAACATTAGAAACAAAATCTTCAAAGAATTCGAAAACGCGACCGTACAACACTGTGCAGTGCGCGCGGGGGCCCGATCTGGTTTCTGTCGCTGCCGCCGACGGAACAATAAATGTAGCCCCCGGGACGGATGATACAAGCCGTTAACCGTCGTTGGAATGTTCGAATCTATCTCCTTCTCCTCTGCTTCACTCTCTTTCTCTGTCCCGCTCTTGTTCGCAGGTCGGTGTACGTACAAATAATGTATAATTATATACGTGTTCGTACACTTTACCGGGCTATCGTAATCCATACGGACAGAGACGTACACTCAAAAATAAATAGGGGTGCATACTGAATGGAAAAATACCACCTACACACCCATTTAATCACTTTCAAAAACAGACCACCGTGTATCCTTAAGTACAATTTTATAATCTTATAAATTGTTATAACTATAATATTAATAATATATTAAATAAGATATTCAATTTTTTATTAATATTTAAATAAAATATTGGTTCTGCCTTTATATAAGCTGATAGACTAATGACTAGAGCGCGGATTTGTATGCATTTGCATATTTATTCTGGTTGATCATATGATTTGTTAAATGAGCACATTTGTTTCATAACATAACAATTTAAAAATAGAAACTTTTTTAGCGCATATTTTTGCATATTATTATGCATATTTAGGGTTTTTTTAGCACATATTTCGTTGGTTTTTATTGCATATAAATCCGTGCTCTACTAATGACTATTTTATTTGTACTACTTTTTACGTAGTAGAATTATGATGTAAACGTATTCAGGCCAGGAGTCCAACCAACCACCAAAATAATTAAGGGTAGCAGCCAAGGCCGCCCGCGTGAGGGGATGCCGAAGTAACCCTCCTCTCCCTCCCCCTACTTTAGATAATAATTCATATTTCAGAGACGATATGAAGAAATTTGTGATTTGTCGGGAGAAATATATAAATAAATCGGTATAAAGATAATTCTTGTTTGAATATGTTACTTAACATTTTATGGTTTATTAAAATTTTAAAATGTACTTACTGTCAAAAAAGTAATTTACTCTCAATGAAAACGTAAACCTGAACATGAAAACTATTTTCAAATTAATACACTTTATAGTAACAAATAAATGTAATTGATAAATCAAAAAATAAATAACTTAAAGGTTTAGAATTCAGTTGTGCAATAAACACTGATAAAACGCATAGCGATACAGGTCGGTTAGATTACGTTCGATGTATCCGTGTACTCTCGGTAGTAACTATTCAATGTCATACTACGAATAGTCTTTTATCTCAAATACATTCAGTCCATTTTTTAATTCAAAATTGGTCACAATTTATTTAAACCCATATACGAACAAAAACATCGGTTTTAATTTTCATTGATAAAACTGCATTATTTTTATTAAAAACTGATGTTAATATCTTGCAATCAATACTTATGTAATACTTCAAAAAAATATCAGAAAAAAAAATTTAAAACTCTGATATTGTGTAAATATAGTGTAATTCTTGAAGTCATGAGAGAAAAGAGAGCGTTTAAAAATAAATTATTTTCAACGAATTATGTTCAATATTACGGTATCTGTGTAATAAATATAATCCGTTTCTATCTGTATTACAAGTAAGGCCAATTTGAAAATATTCTTTTATATTTTTATAGGTACATTTAAGTGTTAAAACTTTTTCCATATAAATTTTATTTTTGTCCACAAGGTCTGTAGTTGAAAATAATTTATTCCCTCGATAATTTAGAAAATTGTACACTCGAGATAAATCCTCGACTTCTCACCTCTAGATCTGGCTCTGTCAAATTAATAACAAATTATAAGCAATTACCCACTTCCCAAAATTTCATCAAGACAGATCTTTAGTTTTCGGCCTCTCATTTTAAATTTTTTACTATTTAAAAAATAATAAAATAAAATATTGAATAATTTTTAAATACACTAAATAATTCTAATCGAAAGTGCTTAACATAAAATTGGACAAATAAAAGACTATAATATTATAGTATGACACAACAAAAAATGATTATCATAATAAAGTTTTTATTTTTATACAACATCAAAAATAGTCAACGTGCTATTAATACTGATCTTGGTATGTATATATAGACGCCGCCAGGAATTCTGTCTGGGGGTGCATCATGCATAGTATATACGTTGATATATACATAATGCTTAAATTATTTTCGTTTTTTCTACAGCTTTAAAGTATTGCAGGCTACTGGAAAATTTGATCACCAAAAAAAAACCCAAAAGGTGAAAAAAAGGCCAAGTTCCAAACTTCCTTCCAAAAAAGTCGGCTTATTTAAGTAGAGAAATCTACATTGTGGTCAAATCTGGTATTTTTTAATTTATACCCTCACTGCACTTCTACATTAAAGAGCGACACTCCTCTTTAATTTGTATTGTTTAACACTTGGCCAGTTTCTGAATGAGGCATAAACAAGACTTGGCCGTAATGTAGATACCACTACCTACTATGAATCGCTGTCTTTTTTGAGAAGAAATCTAAACCTTTTTCTTTTTTTCTGAGTTCTCTTCTCCCCATCACCAACGTAAGTCATAAATAAGTACATTCGATAATGATGTTTTATATCTCCTTCAGAAACTGGTTAGTTAAACAAGTGTTAAACAATATAAATTAAAGGAGTGTTGCTCTTTAATGTAGAAGTGCAGTGAGGGTATGAATTAAAAAAAAAACCAGACTTGGCTACAATGTAGATTTCATTACTTTGATAGACCCCCTTTTTTGGGAGAGAGTTTGGTCTTTTTTCACCGTTAGGGTTTTTTTGGAAAAATCATTTATTTTTGAGGGCTACAGCATCGTGGAAGACGTGTTATTATTATAATTTTATTTTTTTTTTTTTGTATGTTGTAGATTTTCTCTTGTATGACCGTTTGGGTTTCTAACCTATTGAGGAGCTGAGAAATTGGACTCTTGAGCGTTGTCAATACCAGGCAATGATAGCCAAGTACGGTCTTTTATTTTTCGTCGTCGATACTTTTTAGTTAGAATGTCTGTTAAGCCTAGCCTATACAAAATTCTTAGAAGGTTATATTCAACAATGGCACTATCCTTGGCTTTCACTTGACAGGACTAAAATTAATTACCTAAGTGAACTCCCAGGAGGCTCGTCACGATAAGGTTGTGGCTATTTTGATAACAAATAATTTCATTCAATTCATAAGAGTATTCAACTTTTCATCAATTGTTTCTTATGACGTTACTACATAAAATTATCGTCCGTATACCAACGAATATTATTAAAATATTCCGTATTTGAATAATTATATTATATTTTGTATTTGAATAAAATTAATTTACGAAAACATTATTATGTTTTATAAATATATATATATAAGTCAACTACAATCAATTTCTTATTACCATATTGTAACGATGTTTGAAAGAAAAAGTTTATGCTTGCTAAGCGCGCCACTTCTTACGTTTAAAAATACACTCTCTAAAGCGGCATTAATTTTGAAAAAATTTCAATTTTTAGATTCTTCCCTTTAGTTGCACTGTAAACCCTATCTTTGTGCCAAATTGCACGTTTCTACCTATACGGGAAGTGTCTTATCAGTGAGTGAGTCAGTAACAAAATTTCAAATTTTGAAATCCTCCCATTTCAACATTATACAATATTAAAGGCTCATTTTCTTACAGAGTCCTAAGCTACTCGGGATTAATCTATGTTTTAAATTTCAAAAGTTTATCTTAAGAGGAAACAGAAATATATGGGTTAGAATAACCGAGCGAATTGGTTCGTGTAAAGATACACTGGCATTGTTGGAACTTGGCCGGAACACTGCCGTGCGCTCAGATAGTAATAATTATAGCCTCTATCCAACATTTTTAAATTGTATTATTTTTTTTTTAAAAATCCATCAGGGAGTAAGAGCACCCCCTTGTACCCCTCTCATGGCGCCCATGTAAATATACTCGATGATATGATATAATCTGTTATTACAGTAAACTATTTTGGAAATACGAGTAATATAATGTACACTTCTATGGTATGTAACATACAATAATAATAACCAATATTAATTTATCGTTTTGAAAAATATTAAGCACACCACACGAATTCATGATATAAAATACGAAAGGTATACTCACTTCAATAAATATAGTTATTATTTCAAATCTACAACCGTTGGATTGCGTTCCGTCGAGCGGGGTAGTAGTCATAATTGCACTCCAATCGCCAGTATTGCAGGTCGACGTTATATTTATTTTACTTCGACACAAATCGACGATTTTGTTTTCATCGAATCATCGCGTTAGCATTGAAAGCAGTGTTTATTTTTCATTTACTTTCCCCCGGCTCGGATTTTGACGTAATCAGTCGCGCGGCAACTTATTCGAATTCGAATTCGTACGGATTAAATAATCAACCGACGACCGCTGACGGTTTTCAAGTTTTTGACGTTCGGCCGACGGCGGCGGAAAGGTTTAAACCGCGAGGCGTTGCGGCCGGAATAATAATTCGCGTGCAAAACACGGGGCGAGATCGTAATTTGAATAATCAAAACTTACGAGGTCGAAACGAATTACCTCGATATTTCTGTTGTTCATCAAGTATTCAAATGGTTCACCGCGTGGTTTCGGTCTTTGAACAAACAATTTAGACGCGCGCGCGCGTCAACTCCGCTACATCCCTTCCGCCGGTGCAGTCGTACGCGCCGGGTATTGTACACTCGGTCGCTAACACAGGAAAAGCAGTATTCGAAAAGAAAACACCGAGCGCGCAACACACAAGAGTTTTTGCACAACAACGGGTAAGAACTCCGCTGTCAACCAAACCACGTTATATATCAATATATATCGTCTTGATACATGCGCAAATCCTTATTCAGTCTACATAGGTCCAGTACTAGTTGGGTCCCACGATTTAACAAGTACTACTTTAGTCGGGCCCGTACAAAAAAATATTTCCCTTCTCATTTTTACACACTTTGGATCGTCAGTTATCCATAAATTAGATCACAGGTGTGATAATTTTTTTTTTTTATATTTTCTAATACACGGTATATAATTACGAATTGAAAATTTGAATACTGATATATGATAAATAAATAAAATTAATAAAAAATTTAAAAAAAATTACACGGTTTGTAAAAATTTAAACGATAGAGCTTTTACAAACTCAAGTATATTAATATTTGAACATTATCAAGCGTATCAATACTTGTAAGTTACAGGTTTTATTATCGAAGTGGTCGGACAGAACTAGTATATTATGATTTTTACAGTCGGACCGAACTCGTATGTTATCGTTTTTATAATCGGACCCAACTAGTTGTTTATCTTTATCATAAATATTATCTGGGACCCAACTTGAAAACGCCCACTCGATTATCGTAACGGGTTATTTTAAAACATTCAACGGGTACAGTGAATTCGTTTATCGCGTTGAATGATCGATTTTAATAACATCGATTATCGAAAACTTATAAATGTCTGTGGACAATATATGATTGCATCTTATCAAATTAAATTGATAACATTGAAACAATTATTTTATTGCTGAAATCGTTTTTTTTTTTTTTTTGTTAAAAAATGTTTACATAAATTCCGATATTTTATTTAGGGTGAGCTTATCAAGTAAGAAATAGTGTTTGCTATCGGAAGACGACTTAAGTGTTTTACGCAAGGCTTTGCACCCGAATAATTTATTCGGGTTTCGGGTGATCACAACACCGCAATACAACATTTAAACAAACGTTTGGGTGATAACAACCGTTATTATTCGGGTTAATATTGGTTAATACGGGTGTTAAGTAGTCAAGGCAAAATCTTATTTTTCATTGGTGAAGGGGGGACTTAGCCCCCTCCACTAATGAAATATTTATATTTTTTATTACCTGCCATTGTAACAAAATATCAAATTCTTATACAACCATGCAACAGTTTTTTAGACCAAACTATCATTATGTTAATTTCAAGCAATGGTGTAAGTACGATTTATTTTCGTGGAAGAGGTTGTTATTTTATATGTGTATGAAGCTTATAAATTACAATATCTATTAAAACAACAAATACTAACACTATGCCCTACTCCTAGTTAGTGCGGGCATGTTATCGCATGCAACAGAAAACAAACTATTTTGTATTCTGCTTTTGTGTTAGTGGTGCGTGCACACACTAAAAATGTACTAACTAGGACATATCGTAATACAAAAATAATAATAATTTTTACTTACGAATTTTACGATGAAATTATTACACCAACAAAAATTGACAATTATATGCCATAGACATGCGTACTACATGCCATAAACTGAACAAATACGAATAACGGGAACAACGATTTAATTATACGCTCAGTGTTGCCAGGTTAAAGAGATTGAATGTTCAGAAAATTATCGTAAAATGTTCGTTTTGTTTGTACTGTAAAAAATTTTCCTTCGCTTCGCTCAGTACTATTAGTGTATCAGATAAGACATATTGAGATGAAGGGGAGTGATTATATGGAGGTATTCATAATAATAAAATACAACAAAATATTATTTAAATCTTAATAATAATAATTAATTAAATGTAACAGTGTAACACAATACCTATTAACTAAGTTTTTATAAAAATATAATACAGAAAAACATTATTTAAATATTTATAATAATAAAGTGTAACAAAATATTAATTAAGTATCCTTAACAATAAAATATAACAACGCTTTCATTTAAATTTTTATAATAATAAAATGTAACAAAATATTAATTAAAAATACTTTTAATAATTAAATATGAGGAAACGATATATGACAAACATATAATATTAATATTATACTTCAAAACTAAACTCATTATTTCTACTTGTGTCATATAAATTACTTGTAGCCATAGAATCAATCATTTTTTTAGAAGGTTTAAAATCTACACAAGTAGTATTGTTTATTTTTATTTCCCATGAAGCAAATAAGCATGCTTGAATTGTACCCGAGTTTAATCGGTTTCTAGTCTTAACTTTAATTAGATTAATTTTGCTGAAAATACGCTCACAATCAGCATTAGAGTGAGGTAGAGATAATGCTTCAAAAGCAAAATTTGCCAAATGTATAAATGGAAATTCTTAATTACCTATCTGCAAGTTGGACAATTTAAACCAAAAAATATCGGGTTCTAAATTATTTATTATGTCAGGTGGATTATTAAAGTTATACAATAATCTCCATTCATCATCAATATTTTGCAATTATGTATTATTTAATTTAGTTAATCGAGGTTTTACATTTAAAAGAGAGAACATTTTCATGTTTTCTCTAGTTTTAGATATGGCTTTTTTAGGATTAATTAACTTTAGTTTTGACATTAATGGATCATTTAAATTATATATATTTTTTTTAATTTGTAAGCAAGAAATTTTTAGGAAATGTTGTGCTCTAAAATAAAAGTCATTTAACATAGATTTATTAGATATAATGTTAGATTTTCCTACTTATTTTAATACTTTTATGCCAAGGTACATCTGTAAAGCAGGAATATAATGTTCATAATTTCCTGGATTAATGTCATTAATGGGTATTTTGTTAACATAATTTGATTTCATAAAATATAACAATATATCTCTATAAGTGGACACCATTTTATAGATTTATAGGTTTGTATAGGTAGGTATAATATAATACAATAATTTTGTTTTAGTTATTTGTTTCTAATTTTGTTGGTTATTTTGTCGATTTCTACTAAATCTACTAATAGCCGATTATTAACGAACGAGTGTAGAATTCGCTTTTTGCTTTATACAGTCTACATTCGTCTCGTGAACTTGTATAAAATTATTAAATAATAAATTTCTTTTTTTTTTTGTTGTTTTTATTGCATACTTTTAGAGCTTATTTAGCGATTTTAAAGGTAATATTATAGCGCATATTTATGCAATTTTAAGTGCTATAAAATCCCAACCCTGGTAATGAGTGTTCGGCACTTCGGTGATCGTTTGATTTAGAATAAAAACGAGCGTTACGGGTTCGGGTTGATTCGGTGCAAAGCCCTGGTTTTACGAGAACTCTTTGTCACGATCCGTATAATGTTTATGGACAGTACATAAATAAAAATGTGAACAAAACGTAATAAAGCAATTGGATCGCTGATACGATAACTATTTCAATACGATATCGACCTACCGTAGAAGTACGCGAGTTACGGTAACGCAAAAACTTAAGTTTCAGCTATTACGCTATATCTCACCTAACCGAGCGTTATTTCTACCGTAAAGTTTAGCGTGTGTTTAACTCTCTGGAAATACGTCCGGCGAAAAACCGCGGTAGAAATATGCTTGTGCAACATTATCATCTCATCGTCCGACAGCGGTGCAGTAATGATTATAAGAATGCATATATTTTGCATTGTAAAGAAGAACTACTCCTATTGGGCCTAACCAATAGGTTCGCAAACCAAACCGAACCAAGCCGCACCGCTGTATCATTCAATCTATTCACGTCGCCGTTGCTGCTTGCGCGTTTAATACAAGATTTATTAAAGATTTTTTTTAAACCATAAACGTTTACGTTGCGCAAATATGTATTCAATATCCATATATTATTAGTACCTATATCCGTTGAGTAGATCGAGTGCAATCGTCTTTACGAGAAGGGTCTTCAAGTGAAAATTTTGATTATTCTCCTAGGATTATGACGCACAAATATTTGTTAATATTTTTCCTTGTTTCATTTTTCTAATGTCATTGTTATATTATCGATCAGCATTAAATTTACAACACTAAATTCGTATGCGTGCGTAATATGCGTATTACTATATGTGGAGTATTTTCGGATATTCGTGACGATTACGACCTCGTCGTCGCGATCGTTCGTCACGCCGTTTAAATCTCGGCAAAAACTCGTTGTACGCCGGTCGCTGATTACACGAGCCGCGTTGGATATGATGATGATGATGATCGTCTCCGCAACACGTCATCTTCATTGTTCGTTTGAGGACGGGTAAAATATTATCTTTTTACTATGGAATACAACAACATTTTAGAATAAAAATATTATTGTAGTTTTGAATGTTTTAATGTTATGAAAATGTATTGTTAGCGGTAACATAAAAATCATTGCGAAAAATTATTTGTTGGAGAAGAAGAGAAGGGTTGAATGATGAGGCATCAGTCGGGGACATTATAATAATACTATAGCTTTACGCGTTAATACCGCGAGCAAAAGAATAATATTTCACCGTGGGCGAAAGAAACCCCAACAAATTTAAATGCTTACCCGTTTCACCCACGTTATTGCTTAGGCAAAAATAATTGCTCTTGAGCGGTATTTCTCGTTTTCATCCGGAAAAGGTTTTGGGCTTCTTTTTTTTTTCCCTCCTCAGTGGAAATTTTCTTATATTTATGTCTAATGCCATCAGATGTATTCTAATGACAATAATTGTTAGATTATTCTATTTATTTATTTATTATAATTATTCTAATTATTAGAACTGTAGTTTTTTACTACGTTTTTTTGAATTTAAGAGCAATTTGAATATTAATTTCTTCCGACCCGAGTGCAGTACGACAAACATAATGGTGCGATTCAACCTTTTTTAGTATTAGGCCGAGGTTTTCATCAAACCTCACACGTGTCAATAATACTACAATAAAATATCAATCATATGATTACCGAGTATGAGCTCGTAGGACGATTGGCAAACTGCTGCAAAATTGTGGTTCCGACGAGAATCGTTACACCGTGGTTAATATTTTGCTACCCACCCTCATAACCTCATGACCTCAACAATTCTCGTTGGCGACCTCGGCTCGATCACATAGCACGTCGTTTCAAAACTGCCGTTATTAAAACGACTCTTCCAGGACTTTTGCCATTAATTTTCACGTTTGGCATTGGGCTATAATTTTCGCTGCTAAAACCGTGTCTGTGGGGTACTGTTTCTTGTCTGTTCTCCGATGTACCATCGGTTAGGTCGGTCCCGTCCTGAATCATAAACGTGTAAGTCGTAGATAATACTATGAGGCTTAAACGTATACGTGCAAGATCGTTCGCACGTATTGATGATTCATTTATTTTTGTCATCGAATGTGTTGCCCTAACACAGATTAATCAAACATTGCGGCATACCATAGAAACGTTTCGTATCAGTTTCGTTTTCCGTTAACGTCAATATACATCGTAAATCGATAAACGTCATCAAATCCGAATCTTTTTAATAATATTGATATTTCTAATGTTTCTGCTAATCGGAATTATGATTATTGGAACATTGAAAAGTAGAATACGGATATCATAAGACCGGTATCGCAACCCTATAAATATTAAAATAAAAATATAAAATAAAAAATCAATTTTCACAGTAAATTGTTATTTTTTCTTTTTTTTTTTTATATTTAAAACGATATAATCATCGTTACAGAACGACATTTATCAGCGAATATTTGGAAAACTTTTGAAGCATGAAACTTATTTGTTTCGTGTTCTGCTATTTCTGTGATTGTGCAAAACAAATATGCAAATGCTATAAGTCCTCTGCCATAATTATCACATATCGTTTTAGATCGTATATTAAATTTAAAGTTTAATAGGAAATTTTTTTTATTCAGATTTATTAATTTGTAATAATTATTAATTTAATTAAATGTAGTATATTTGTTTATTGCTGTTATGTCACAATTAATTGATAAAACAGTACCTTACATCTGTTAGTAAACGATTATAAGTATATTGTGGTCCCTTTCAACTTGTAGCCCGGAGCTATAGCTCTCTCTAGCTTCGACCCCTTTGATCCAGCCCAGACTACTATAGTCACATGTTACATGGAAGGTAAATTGGATCCAAATGACTTTTTCTCCGCAAACTGTGTCACGAAAAAAAAAGGAGTCGGTTAGTTGAGTGCCGGAAAAGAGTAAGTATATGGAGGTAGAGTCCCTGCAAAAAAACCAACGAAACCATATTTTATGTTATTTATTTATTTGTAATAATTAAACGAAGTCCTTAAACAAATGGTTTAAATTACAGCAGTAAGAGTTTACAATTATGATACATTTGGTATAATATACAATGAGGAATATACAAAAATTAATATGAATAATAATTACAATACTATTAATCCAAGAAATAATATAATAAAAGAGACAAGAATAAGACAATACGAAATAAACTTAACTAGTTAATATTAAAAGTATAATTATTCCCAGCAATGATTAACTGATTTTCAGGACTATTTAATACATAGTTTTTGTCAAAAATGAATAGGATAAAAAATTCCGGATTTCTGATACTGAAGGAATTCATTTTAAAGTTGATCAAATAAAGTAAATCAGGACAATCGATTAAGCCAGATATTAATTTATAGAGAAACTTTGAGATCAACTGTAAACGTCTAGTCTTAAGCAAAAGAAAATTTAAATAATTTAAAATATTATCATATGAACCATGTGGTGACCTATGTATGTTAAATTTGAAAGACATAAATCGCAAAAAGTTATTTTTTAAAGCTTCAATATTATAATTTTGTTTAGATGTATTGTTTATCCAAATTAATGGACAATTATTAAGGTTCGAACGAACTAAAGAGCAATAAAGAATTTTTAAAGCAAAAGGATCGCAAAAATCTTTTACAAGAACGTTTGATGAAACCAAAAATACGTATTGCTTTGTTTTTAATAAATTCAGTGTGATAAGAAAAATATAGCTTAGAATCAAATATTATCCCAAGATCCTTAAAATTCGAGACAAGTTCCAGATTAGAATTAGAAATAGAATAGTTAAAAATAATTGCGTTCTTGATTAAATTAAAATGCATGACCTTACATTTTTCAATATTAAAAACAGATCATAACTTTCACACTAATTTTATAAGTTGTTTAAATCCGTTTTTAAATCAATAGCATCTTGAGTATCTTTTATTATTTTTAATAGCTTGGTATCAATAAAAAAATTACAGACTTTTTAATAACATTTGTTAAATCATTAATGAAAATATTAAAAAAGAGAGTCTACAAGTGGTCGTCTTGGGGGATACCAGAGGGGACACTAAATTTGGGAGAGCAAAAATTTTGATATTTAACTATTTGGAAACAATTAGTTAGAAATGATCGAAACCAGGAAAGCAAAGGATCAGAAAATCCAAAATGTTAAATTTATAGAACAATATTTCAAGATTAATACGATCAAAAGCTTTCGAGAAGTCTGTGTAAATAATATCAGTTTATGAATTAGAGTTAAATGAGTTTAGTAGGTATTACATTTTTTACTAAAGATAAATTAGTGCTTGATGTACGTTTGGATATAATGCCATGTTGATTTTGAAAAAGATATGGGGAACAATATGTTGTTAATTTAGATTAAATTAAATTAGAAAATAGTTTACGAATAGCAGGTAGCTTAGAGATAGGTTTATAATTTGGAAATGATGACTTTCTTAAAGACTGGGGAAATAAAAGAAATTTTCCAGAACTCAGGAAAGATACCTATATTAAGGTATTGAAAATAATAGTTAAAATTGGAATTAAAACAAATCTACAATTATAAAGGAAAATAGGTGGAATACCATCAGGTCCACTACTTGATATAGGAGGTAGACTAGAGGTTAATTTAAATACATTTATTTCAGTGAACTTTAATTTATTAAACGAAAAGGTTGAATTAATAATTTTGTCATTTAAGTTATTATTTCGAAAATTAGTACGAGTAAAATTACAATAGGCCTTAGAAAAATAAGATCCATAAAGGTTAACAATGTTTTGGCCATTATTAGCAGACACAGAATCAAAATTGACAATTTTCGGTAAAGCTTTTTTATCTCTTCTGTTATTTACAAATTTCCAAAATTCTTTAGGAATATGTTTAATAGAAAGTTGAGATTTAATGTTGTAGTTATAATAATCAAGTTTTGCTAGACTTCTGCATTTAGCTGGCAGCTGAAAAATATGGTTGTAATCAATTATATTATTATTTTGTTTGTAGGCTAAATGAGCAATTTTTTTTCTTTTATCAACAACTTAAGCTTTTTAGAATACCAAGTAGGGAAATAGCTTTGGAATATATATTTTAATGGAACAAAATTATCAATTGCTTTATATATGATTGAATATAATTGATTGATAAGAATATTAATGTCTGATGAATTAAAAATCTGATTCGACATTAGTTCACCTAAAAAATTTTTAATATTTAATTTAATTAGTTATTGAAATCATAAACTAACTCAGGTACTTGTAATAGGTCAAATTGATTACAGTCTAACGATATATTTTACGCAGGATGGTGCTTATGGATTGGCAATAATGGATCAGGATCGTTAGAGACATTAACATGAACATTTGATAATACGAGATCTAAACTAACATTTTTGTGATTACGAATACAATTATATTGATTTAAATTTAGTTGAGATAACATACTAATAAAATAAGATTCAATATTAGAATTAAATTTAACAGGTAAGGTAGTATTAGACCAAATTAACGAAGGTAAATTAAAATCGCCTAATACGATAATTTTAGAATTATGGTTGTTTTGATAAAGTTCATTAAAAGCAAAATAAAAATGTTCATACATAATTATATTCGAACGAGGCGGAATATAAACACAACAAAGTATATGCCTAGTCGATCCTAATTGTAAATGAACAAATAAATGCTCGACGTAGTATATAGATAGACATCCTATATTTTTGAGTAACCGACGAGCGTGTGAAATAATTTTGTAAATCATTTGCACATCGTCTGTTTACCTATGCTAAAATATCGTACGTCTTATGCGCATACGAGTACCGAACAATAAAAGGGTATAAAATAATATATAGAAACACGTTTTTGTTGAATAAGCATTTACAAATTATATAATTAATATAAATTATTCTGTAGTGAAGTATTTAAGATTTAAATAATTTACTATAAATTTGATTATCTGATTAAAAATGAATTAAAAAAAAAATGTGTTGTTTCAATTAAGCAAATTATAGTTAAAGTTAAATACAAAATATATAAGATATAGTTTGTGTGAAAATTAATAGATAATAAATATAAAAAAAATACATTAAGCACTGAAAATATTATTACAAAGCAATACTTGGTATATTGTTTGGTACATTATTTGTACAAAATGAAACCTATTTATCTCACCGATGGTATACCTACTTACACGTTGCCTATTTCAGTGTATTACCGTTTGGGACCACGATATTTTCTTACGACTTTTAACTTATTTCTATTATGATTATTAGTCACAAATCTATCCTAAAACCATTTTATGTGTTAATTCACCTGTAAAGTGTGAGGGGTTATAATATCCCTCAATAGCAAAAAATATGTGAATCACATAATTCTTGCTTTTGAGGGATATTTTGATCCCTCAACGAAATTAAAGATACAAATCACGAAAATCTTGTTTATTCAACCAACATCAAAGCAAAATATAAATATTACAATAATTACCTATAACAAAAGAAATTAATTAAATTTTATAAATTTGTAAAACATAATAAAATAATCAGCCCCTTTTTTAATAATAATAATAAAATAATAATGTACATAATAGTAGTGGCAACATAAAAGGAAACTATTTATGTTTTGTTTTTAAGTCTAAAAAATTAAAAATTTAAATTAACATTTAATTATTAATTACAATCTCCTAGAATTTATTTATTATTTATAACTTTATAAGAAATGCAAATGCTACTCAAATGCTAAATGGAGCATTTTGTTCTGTAGATAACAGAGAATCTGATAGTGCGCTATTGTTATGGTTACCGAGGGGCTATTTGATCCCACGAGTCGACAAAGACAACACAGCCTTGAGGGACAAAGTGACCCCTCGTGGCCCACTTAAAAATTCTACTGAGGGGCGAAAATGACCCTCATGGCAGTCAACGTGTTAAGCCAACGTACAATTTCTTTCAGTCCTGTTGTTGTATAATATTGATGCGCAGACGACGTACGATCATTTAACCGGTAAACGCGCCAACAATGTGCAACCCGAAAATTGAACGACGCGCAGATGTCTTACGAAAAAGGTCAAAATTAACAGTAGTGACGCGCAAACGAAAACCAGCGTATGAGAAACAATGCAACAGTGGGAGCCGACCAAAAGGGATAACTACCTGAGACTAGATTCCGGGAGCCGGATTAGGATTTGAGTCGGGCCAAAAGTGTGCTGCAGACGTAATGACGTCGGTGCGCGTTTGTCGGGCCGCCCGGACGCGACGTGACGTGACGCGACGGAGAGATCGACAGGAACATCGGCCGACGTCGGACGATACGAAAAACGATCCGAACGGTGGGACGTACGTTGCCCGGGCGACATACGTTCTCTGTCCGTCCGTCCGCGCACGACCGTCGGTGATCTCATCGCGTTACGCACGTCGGCGGGATCGGGCGCGCTATAAGAGCTGGGCGGCGCGACCGGCACGCGCACAACGGAGTCGGTCGGTCGGGACGCGCGTGATCGTCCGACAAATCGCGGTACACCGACACTAGCCGCCGACATGACCGCCGCTGTTCAGTTGCTGTTCGCCGTCGCCGCCGCCGCCGCGGTGTGCGCGCGTCCCTCGTACCACGCCGTCCGGCCGCTCCCGCCAACGGTCCCGGAGCTCCACGACCGTCGGGCGCCGGCACCGGCCCTCGCGCCACCGGGCCCCGGCAACGTTACCGGCCGCGGTGTCGGTGCCGGTCCGGCGGACGATATCATCGGCACCAGAAGTCTGTTCGTCCAACGGTGCCAATGTCCGCCCGGCATGGTGGTGGCTTCCAACTCGCCCGGCGTATGTAAGTGCAAGACACAGTTCAAGCCGTACACCGGTCCCGAGTACAAGTCTTACGAGACGAAACGTGATTTCGAATTTTTGTATAATTTTTGGTTTTTGTAAATCTCGCGTACGATATTTTTTTTAACGGTTACGGATTAAACGTACCGTCGTTTGACCGTAATCCGTGTACAAACTCGGTAAAAGCTGCTTGAAACAGTGTAATAACGCGTACCGTTTATCGTTCGTGCGTTGGACGTGCCCTACATCGTACTCGTTCATTTTCCCGCTGGCCGTCGTTTTGAGTGTACCGTTGGAATCGGTGCACCGTAGCCGTCGCAGTGCCGTCTCGTCGTTCGTCCCCGATCGAGTATCGAGGAAAAAAGAAAATTCACCTCAAGCCACGAGCCCTCGACATGATGTCGAAATGTCACCTTTGTCTCGGCGGACGGTCGTCGACCATGATTTGCGCTTTCCGATTCGCACTCATGAGTTGGTTATTAGATCAAGTAGAGAAAATATTGTATTACACGTTACATTTTATTATTATCATCATTATTATTATAGTTTATAGAGTTTTGAATACGTAAACGTTGTAAAAAAATAAAAATAAAAAAAAACCGTATGAATTTAGAACTGTGAACATCGATTAAAACTTCATTATTGTTCAACACATTAATCGTGTATTAACTGTACACACCTGTACCGATATATAAACCTTTTCTCACATAAACACTATGTCGCCTTGTTTATATAATTATACAAATATATATCTATGTTTCAAATGTTCTTGAAGTTTTCCCAAGATGATCCATGGAGGCAAAGGCTACGTCTACCTGGGACAACATTTTTTTGGTTTTACAATTTAAAAATTCAAGATAATGAGACCTCATTTTAAGTAAACAATTTCTTAATAATATACTGAATATACTTTATAGTATAACTAACGCAAGATATCTTCCTGGAAGTATGAAATAAATCCACAAAATCTTTATCTATTTATTAAAATATTTTATACATACTCGTATTATACAATCTTTATTAATAACATATAATAAGGATGGATACAATATACGAAGAATATGGTTTAATATTATTATAGAAAGTTTGTAAAATAAAAATAATAGATTAAGTAATGAATTAAAAATAAATAAATTTAAATCTATTCTTCTTGATTTTTGTGCAAATTTGTCAATAATGTTTCATTATTTAAGCCAATGGTTATCTCTTTTTTCATATAATCACGTACGTTATTAATAAGTAACATGACAAACCATAATACCGGATACATCATATTGCATACATATGTACATATATAACGACGTATATACATTTTACGTTCCGGGTATTAAACATATTACCAATGCATATTGGAATAAACATATTCACATAAACTCAATATAATTCTTTTTAAACAATATATTTACCTGAAAATAAACTAGGGGTGCTAATGTAGAACTTGGAGGGTACTTGGCACCCTTGTATGTGAGCCAATGCTGCGTGCAGTACATAATATATACATTAAATCATAAGTCCGCACACACATCCAAAACACGACAAATTTACTAATAATCTAAATAAAAAATAATATGTATGGATTTTGTTGCATTTGCTACTTTTTTTCTTCTAATCCATTCATCGCTAAATTATAAATGGGTAGCGGACCAGATCGAATTAAGATCTAAACATTTTTTGAGCAATTTTTCGTAATTTTCGGAATTATTTCATTTTAACTTCAATTTTACCGATGTACCTATATTGTATAAACGATTTATTATACGTATTGACATTATTTTTGTCACGAAAGTTTGAGTATTTTTGAAATCATACCGATTCTGTCCTAGTGGATTATCAGATTTGTCGAAGTTACAATCCATGTGGATTAGATTATATTTAACACGTGTATTTGTGAAACATGATTATTTAATAATATGTTCCTCAGTAAATCTGTGCATTTCGTGTGATCGCTTTTTTTAATATTTTGTAATTATGCCAAAAATATATTATAGTTTAATTTAATACATTTTTTTTAAGTAAGATATATTCTAATTACTTTACAAACATAAGACGTCATTTTGTAAAATAAATGAAGTCTAATAAATTATAACAAAACGTTTTATTTTTGTAGTATTTCAATAGTAGTTTTCGTTATTTTGTAGTGCAATACTGCAATCAATTTTACGACTTTTTTATTACACAACAACCACGCGACCAATTGACTGTCACGACCTTTTCAATCAAACCACGATCGTTTTAATTCGGCTTAAATTCGTTTTGCCTCGTAGCACCGCTAAGCTTAGCCGTCGTCTACGTATTGTCCGAAGAGTATTAGCTATTGCGCGACCCAAACACGTGGTATCGAATTTACGATTGCACGCTGTTCAGCGACGGTAAGAGTTTACAGGCGTGACCCAACCGTAGCAATAGTTAATTTTTTTCTTCTCATTCGCCCACACATCATATTTTAGTGTGGCTTATTCGCGTGGGTTCGTTGTACGACCGTTTCACGAATGTTTCCAATACTCACTTGTCCAAGGAAACGGATTTTTTATGGGACGGAACGAGAAAAGGTCTGTATGTTAGTTATAAGGTTCAATATGTTAACTAACGACGACTCAGTTCGACCACTCGAACCATAATCATTGGTACTACGGCCACTTTTGTGACGTGATCAGGCTACGTTCGAGATAATATAAAATAAAATTATCTTTTCGCGCGTTACGATAGTATTGTGTACTATGACGCATCGATGACGGCATACCGATGAATCGCATTCATAAATATAACTCGAGTAGCGCAACGGCGTGCCCAGACCCTTGTGATCGGAGAATGTTACAGTTGATCAACGAATTATTCCACACACACTTCACAGTGGATTTTTTCCGATCCCGTAGTGGTATTAATGAACGATTTATATTTAAATAAATAAATTGTCTCATCCCTAGGAATAGCGACATAGGATTAGGGGTTGGTAATAAATTATAGTTTTTGCTTATGATATTTTTTTTATAAGTTATATAAGCGTAATAAAATGAGATGTTGATAAAATCATATACTTCAAAGAATTTTTATTAACAGTTGCTTTAAATTAAGAATAAGTTTTTAATTATTCTATACATATTAACTTCAATGGCCAGAAACGAGTACTTATATTAACATTTTAAAAACATGTTTTATATTATGTATAATAAATATTTTAATGAAATTTGTGCTGTTTGTAGGCCTTTGACATTTTCGATTTTTCTAAATTTTAGATTTTATTTAATATAATTAATAAAACACAAATTCAGCTTATTGTACTATTATTAAAATTATATTTATTTTTAGTAAAATAATTTACGTACTGATACATAAAACACGGCGAATGACATGAAACCCAGTGACGGCACGTCAAACGTTCATTACTTTAGCATTATAATGTCAATATAATGTTGTTAAAATTATTATTATAAGATGCGACGAATCCATATTCCACGTTAATCAGATTTGAATACTGGCGAATCGCGTTTAGTACAGTAAAATTAATTTCATCCTGTTAACTACCCCGCCAACGTTTACATTCATCATATATTTATTAAATTGTAATTATATTAAATTATCGTGCACTGCGAAGCCGATATCAAAGGGGTATCGATTTTTCCATACACATATCTATGACGACGATTTTCATAGTGTTATATTTTACTCCAGTGATGTCTTTCAGTCGTAAGTAGACTCACAGATATCAACTTGTGGGGACAATGGTGACTGGATCTTTTTTCTCTTTAATCCCTTGACAATTTCTTACACCGTCCACCCAAAAAGTTTTTTATTTATGTACAAAGAGTTTTTGAATTATATACCTGATGATTTAGGTGATCTATTCCAATAGTTTTTAAAAAGTGTGTGCTATATTAAAATTACATTCGTGAAATAAAATAATAAATCAATGCTATTTATTTGATTGCAATTTACGGTTGTATTCAAATACAACCGTTTGACCCCTTCAATCTGTCACTTGCCTTTAGAATACAATAGATTCAATATGAACAATTGGTGGAGTTAGTATATCGCATGGTGTTTTAACACATTCTATCACAAACACCACAGTCTCATATCATAGATACTTCGGAGAAAATAATAAAATACCGATATTACGGTTATATTTAATCGGCACGTGTTTGCCACTTGTTTTCTACTCACCACTCTTCTCTTTTTTTTTTCAATAACAGACGTGACATGTTTGTCACAGCAATCCGTCACTGCAGTACTGCAGTACTGGACGTGTAAATCGCATGGTAAATGAACTTGCACCCAGCATCCATCGGACCAACTCTATAATACGATATCGAACACTGTAAATAAGGGTAGAACTGCAGCGTTCGGGGGCCTACTTTTCTGGAGCAAACAAACAGTATTGTCCATGAAATACAGCACTACGTCTCCCTCTTAAACAATCCTCGACCCGCGCACGTATACGTGCAATACGTATATATGCAACACGATATACGAGCGTATATTTTATTTGAAATCGAATCTTGAACGGGGGAGAGAAAGAGAGAGAGAGAGAGAGAGGAGAGCGCGTGTGTGTGTGGACGGATGTGTGCTTTTGCTTCATAAATCTCAATTTCTATATCCGACGAAAAAAAAAAGTAAATAACTGCGTGGCGCGTATTTCACCGCCGTCCAAAAATTCTGCCCTACCGCACCTCGCACCCCTGCGCCCTGGAAATTTGATCAATGTGTGCAATATACGCACACGTAGACGGCCTCCGATTCGAAACATTGTTTTTCAGAGTGAGTTCTAACCAGCACGCGTGGACGTATTTTAGGGGGGGGGGGGGCGAAAGGGCGATCACCATTCCTGAATCCGTATTTAAGGAATTGAATATAAATGAATAAAACATTTCAAATTGTTTTAATGTAATAATTTATAACGAAATCAAATTACGCGTAACTGTGAATCAGTGGCACACGCATGGGGGGGGGGGGGGTGGTAAACCCCCCCCCCCGAAATTTTCTCCGATATCTAGGTTAAAATTTACAAATTTTACAAGTTTGAAGTACGAAGAGCTAGTATTGAATACCTAGTATCATTGATTATAGAATAGTCTATTCTATTATTAATGCTATTATTTAAGTTAAAATATATTAAGGATTTGCATAATTTTGTTGATTGTAAAACGTGTTATATTTTCACCTTGACCCCCCCTCCCCGAAAAAAAATCCTGTGTGCGCCACTGCTGTGAATACTAAATTGGACTTTTTGTCCGGTCCATACTTAATGAAAAATCCAATAAAACACAAGCGTAACTTTCAAAACACAGACAAATGTTAAAAAAGAACTACACAAAAGTCGATTTTAAGTAGATCCGGCATTAAATTAAAAAAAAACAAAAAACCACAAATATTAAGGTAAGTTTGTATACGCCCCTGCCAGCACGGCATGCTTGCCACGGAAATGACTCACCACTCACCAGGTTAGGTTAATGCTCGTGCATTGCCACGCGGATACGAGCGCATGTCACCTTTTCGTCGGTTTTCGATAGACGTACGGCGAAACGATATAATTACCTTTATTCCATTTAAAATACATTCGTACCAGAATGGTTTCAGGTCAGAGTCTGCGATCCGTTGGCGTTTGTGAAAATACGGTATTTCACGGTGCCCACCGCATGTCGATTATGCCCGTAAATATTGTCCGTTGGGCGAGACTACGAGTCGCGTGATCACGTTAAACGAAGTCCGGTTGATTATTTGTTGGAAATCTTACTCAAAGAACCGGTAGTGGAATGTACGGGAATGGAGAGATGGATTTAACATCAGAAAACTCGATGAAGTGGGCTAACCAGCGGTATGACCCTGTGCGGAGCTATACGTTGTTGATTCGTTTTAAAAAAAATGTATGTTCATTTAGCAGACACTGAAAACCAACGTCCTGATGTGAAGGGTTGTCGGGTGTAAGAGGTGCAGTATGTTAAGAGAAAATATTTCGGTGCACCCCACTGTCTTAGATTCGCAGTTGTTCACTGAAAAACTTTTACTTAATCGAATATGAAAAAAACTTCGGAAAGTGTATTTCGACGACGTAACAGACGTATTAAGTAATTGCTGAACAAGTAAGTTTAAACGTAATTATAAATGGTGGTTCTTCGGTCCAAGCTTTAAAATCATTTGTCTATCCGCCGTAGTTTAGCCTATGGTGACATTTAATTAGTTTTCTCGTCTCATTCTTACCGCGTCACTGCACGTTGTGTATATATTGTACGCAGTAACTCGAAGCGTGCAACGAGCCATGAGCTAAAACGATCCATAATGATCTCGGTTTTTTCGTAGCCCCTACAAAAGTGACTTGTTTCAAACTTTAAAATAATTACATGACGTAGACGTAGAATTTGCTCGGAATCGGTTGTCCACCACCCGAGTAGCACGATAATATTTATGCAAATGAGTATAAATAAAATAATAATTTATTATTGTTTTTATAAATTATAATAGTTTTATACATAATAAAGTATCTTTTAATAACTTATATCATTGTACGTGCTATTTACATTAATTATTGAGGACACTTGTAGGTTCATCGATTAAACTAGGCCAGCTAAAGTGACCTTATGTTCCGTTTTATACGGGATTTTTCCCATATAATAATGCGTCTGATCATTAAACTCAACAGTAAGTGACAAAATCAGGAGTGAAGTGCCGTGTTGGACACTCTAGATCGGTTGAAGTTTACTATAATATTTTCTGTTAAGATATTTTCAAAATGAACTTAACGGGACTTAAATAGAAATACCATAATTGTGATGAGCGTATCGTGTACACAGGCACAAAAAAAATGCACATAATTAACCCAATGCATTACTTGTTGCACCCAGTACCTCAAAGTGTTTTTAATTATTTAGTTTATCGACTTCAAATTACGTAATATAATATAATACTGTGTTATCAGAAAGACATAGAACGATTGAGTCAATGAGAGTTGGACAATAGACAACCAACCCAGCAAAATATTCAGTACACTTCAAACGTACGATAATAGTAAATACACGTAATACGATTTGGGTACTTATCGCAGAATACTATGTCGTGTTCTGAAAATGATTTCGTTTTATTTCGTTTTTACAGCACTGGTCGGAACCATTGCAATAAGATACGGTGCACAAGATATGGATGTAATATAAGGATGCTATATGGATTGACTGATATGAAAAAGGAAAAGAAGAGTTGTCGGTATGTCTGCAACTTGTACGATGCGGATAATCGTAGAGAATCGAGAAGATAATAAAAGAGCTATAAATATAGGCAAAGAAGGACGCGGATGAAAGAGTACCGGGGCAAAGAACATTAAAAGAGAATCATGAGATAATGATCGAGGTGGTTTTGGGTTGTAGAGTCTCTGTTTTAGATACATTCGAATGCAATATCGTAACGCAAGTTGAGGATTTGAACGGTTGGAATTGTCCGCTGAACGATTGCCTTTTTAAACACGCATTTGAGATGGTCGTAATATATATACAGTGTTTTTAACGCTAACGGAGAACACTCAATATCTTTGCGTAGAGCTCTGCAATTTGAATTCTGATTTTTCGTTGGTTTTTATATATTCCTAGCTCTATGCTAACGTGCCGTGTAGAAACTCTGGGATTTACCCTAACATAAGCTAATAGTTGTTCCTCGCCCTCTTTACCTAAAACATTACCTCGTCTTCGTTGCTGAATCTTTATAGAAAATGAACCATAGGTTCTAAGATTCTTTTCTAAGTTAGGAATAAAATTATGGGCAGGATGTTCTCTGTCTAAAGTAATTACCAAAAATAATGAAACTAACTTAAAAAATTATCTAAAGAAACATAAAGAAAATTAATAAGCATACCTGGGAACCGATGAGCATAAGTGTGTGCTGCAAGGCGTGCATTTTTTTAACACTCCCAATAAATAAATAAATAATGGTATTCGTCAATTACGCCGATATAAAAAGGGTATATTTAAAAGGTATACATCTATTGCGCCGGTATAACAACTATACAATACTAGTACAAATCATAATGACTAAAAACAAAAAATTAAAATTAAAATCAAACTTATCATTCTACATACTTGGTATTTATACTAATAGTATATTATGTATATAGTAAATATATATATTTACACTAATCCTACAAATTTTAAAAAGTTCTTAGGTCTAATATTAAAATTATTTATGTCTATTTTACTATTTATTTTTTTGTCATACATTTAGAGTTTGGTCTATTTGTAATAACTAAGAGAACACGAATAATGATTGTTGCGTTACATTATTTTTAAAACTTCATAAAAAAAAAAAAAAATATTTGGATGGGGTGAATAAAAATATTTCCCAAACGCTGAGTGAAATGCCTCACTAACAATTGTTGTTCTTTCGCCTGATATTTTACACCAGTGGTTCCCAAATTGTGCACCACGAACACTTTCTAAGGGCACCGTGATCTACGGTTCATAACAAATAGTTTAAAATGTTTAGATTTTTTTTTCCTTATTGTTTTCGTAAAAACTTTATAGCAAATAATGAAATATTTTCTATTGTATATTCGGACATTCTCATTTTAATCTTTTAATATTTTTATGTAATAATTATAATAATGATAACAATAATTTTATTTATTTAATTTTTAGATTTAAAAATTCATTAATTTATAATTAAGTTAAATTGTAATAAAATTAATAAAATTAGTAGAGTATTTTTTTTTGTCTTTTTATGTTATTCACAACAAGGCACCGTGGCTAATTTGAGTCCAATAAAAGACACCGCGGAAAAAAGTTTGGAAACTGTTGTTACACGGTGATCAAAGATACGGGAAAAGTTGCATTTTCATCAATATATATCAATGAGGTAATCGCAAAATATATTAACTCGAATATTGATCGGCGGAATAGATGTATACCTTTTTTCTTTCTTTACCTGCGATTTTTGGCGCAATTGATATAAAGCCATAAATAACATATCGACTTTTTCCGAATGATTCTTGTTAATCACGGAGTAACACACATGTTTGGACGATGAAAAATATCAAAATGTTCAGTTAATAATATTTCATGTTTATTTTATCGTATTTAATTGTGTATTATATTTAATTTTTGGTTAAACAACTCGTATTCAATTTTTCAGATGTATTAATCATTTCGAACTGAACGATCTGCAACTCTTATGGAAGGTCCAGACTAGGGCTGTGCGATTATTTTTATTAATCGATTATTTTAATCGATTATTTTTAACGAAGGATAAATAATCGAATAACCGATTAACCGATTATTCGATTAATATTCGAATATAATCGAATATAATCGAATATAATCGAATAATCGAATTAATCGAATATAATCGAATATAATCTAATAATCGAATAACCAAGCATAACATTTCAAAACAAAAAAATAAATAGGTATAGGTATTTTAGTTAAATATAACAAATAATATATGTCTTCCTAATGGCATTGCTGCCGCCGAAGGTTATCTATTTTTAAATAAAAAAAACAAATAATATTAAATAAAAATAAAACAATAATTATAAGTGTTGCATGTTTGCGCGGGTCTACCAAATTATACAATGACATTTTATATTTATAATCTAAATAAACTGATAATGATTATGGTTAATTATTAGATGCTATTTATATTTTATTATTCATTCGTAATATTCGTAATATTTCTTATTGAATTATTCTTGTTTACACGGAGTACGGACGTCGGACGGTAAACACTAATTCGTAACTAGTTCGTCTCCATTCTCCATCAGCATTCAGCACATGTGGATTTTAATAATTATTCCAAATAATATATTATACAGATTACAGAAATACAAAACAACCTACTATTCGATTATTCGATTATTCGTCATTTCGGATAAAAATCGTAATACTCTCAGATTATTCGATTAATCGATTATTGTGGGGAAAAAAATAATCGCGTAGTCCTAATCCAGACATCGCGACTGTTACAACTATTATTAACCCGTCGTACGGCGCACAGGGTAAATAATTCCCCAGACTTAAATATTGTGTATAGATAATAAAATAATGTATTTAGGCGTTTGTCCTCCTCGGTAGCTTTAAATAATACAACTATAAATATACTGTTTGTTGTTTCACGTTATTTTTGTACATTTTGTTTTATTTAGAACGTATTAAGGTCGTATACAGTGATATCTGAAAATTATTTACCCCGTGTTTTTGTTTTTTAAAATCATAATATTTTTTAAACACTCTGTAGAATCTCTGTATATCTCTCACAAGTAGGTACCTATTATTAACTTATTACTTAGAAATGTTCAATAATATTAAGTCATAATACGGTGTTATCAAAAGCGAATATACTCGTAATATATTGGCGTCGAGGCCATATTCACTACATGAAAATACTATTATCTTTTTTAAAAATAGACTAAAATTAAATCCGATCGAGTAATTCGATTCTTAAAATAAATATGAATAGCAAACAAGAAAAATAGATCAATGAAGTTCAAATTATAACCTTGGGGTAAAAATTTACCCCGAGCGAGTAAATATGACATCCAAATGTGTGCGCCGTACGACGGGTTAATAATAAAATAGAACTTGTGTGCGCCGGTTGAAACACAGTGTATGCCACTTTAAATGCATTTGGTCCGTTTGCATCAAACCACAGTCCGACATTTGATTTAGAATTCTAATAATCCAAGAAGTACTTACCTGTAAACTGGATAATTTATATTTATTTTGTTTTTTTTGGTCCACTCTATAAAATAAATACTTTTTTTATCGAGATAAAAAAGATGCAATTTTTAAATGAGTGCAAAACTAATAGTAGGTATAGTTTTTTTTATTATTATTTTATTAGATTTTACCTGATAGCATTATTACAAATTTGTGTAGCAGCTTAAATACTCATTAAATGTTCAATATTCTTTTTTAAAACAATGAATATTTAACAGATAAGAATGAATAACATGTTTTTGAAATGAAATATTTTTATTTATAATATCATAATAATAATTATAATAAACTGATAAGTGTATCATAATTATAATTATCAACAGTTAAAAGAAAAATTAAATATTTACTGGGTGACATTCAATTTACGATTTTAAATAACTTATAAGTAGGGTTCGGAAGTTATCGCAATAAAATGTATTAAAATTGATTGTATTATTGTTGT
This sequence comes from Sipha flava, assembly GCF_003268045.1. Lineage (NCBI taxonomy): Eukaryota > Metazoa > Arthropoda > Insecta > Hemiptera > Aphididae > Sipha > Sipha flava. Next base: position 699,043 of record NW_020273045.1, read on the forward strand.
AAAAAATAATTATTATTATTAAATTATTACAGTAAAAATTAGCCAAAATTGCATAATTGTTGTAAAAATACGTAAAGTTGGACTTGTAAATTGCAGTAAACTTTTTTAATTACTAAAATAAACTATTTAAGAAAAATGTTTACAATTATTTTTCATTAAGACTATAATATGAAAAATATGAGTTATTTTCCAAACTATTTCAAAATAAAAATTCATATTAATACCGGAATAGTGGTTTTAGACTGGTTTCCCAAGAACATACAAACAAAATTATCAACATTTAAAAACGCTTTATTCGAACAATTTATTTTTTAATAAATATTTGTGTGCCTACCTTAAAAATGATTTCACAGCACGACAAATGATTTCTTTAAATTATCAAACTCGAAAGATTTCCAATTTAAGGACAGCAAATCGTACAACTTGTGTTTCGTCTTACCAAATATTTCAAACACTGCTATGAAAATCGACAAAGGCCGAAATAACCATAAATTATTATATTATAATATTATTCTGACATATGTTGATATCTGATACGGTTTCTATCGTTATTTTATTTCTTACGTAAAAAAAATAAATTTAATCATATGACTAATATTTAAATGTCGAATGCAACAACTTCTGAGGCCTACTCATTAAAGCGGTTCGAACCGCATATGCCGTGATACCCGACCGAGCACGGTCGTTGTCGGCCGATCTTTTTGACGACCTGATTGAGCACGATAAAAAAAAATAAATATTGTGTACATCGTTGTCGGATTTTTACTAGTATGTATCGTATGTATTGTATTGTATGTGGATTACTAATAGGAAACTAACTTGAACGAAAAAAATTTCGCCATCGATTGATGGGTACCACGGAAGTTTAAAATAACATTGATCGATAGGAAACCAAAATCTTGTCTACAACGATTGAACTGTTATTGTATGTACCTACGCTGTAAATAATAGCCAGTCTGTTCTGTTGTCTCGTGTGCTCGTGTTGTATACCTAAATAACGTGTATTTTGCAAATTGAAATGGAAAATAATTAAAATAAAAATTATTTTATCCGAGATGGGCAAACAGTTAGCTAATGTCGGAGCTTTCAAGTGTAGGATTATTGGGATTAGGAAAAACGGTGAATTATTGAAATATTCTACACAGCGGCAACGTCGCGCCCGTTTTCGTGCTCAACCGTGCGGGGTTTTTTGGTTTAATTTTGGTTCCTATTGTTCGGTTGCAACCGTGCTCAATCGGGTTCCAGCCCGCACATGCTTTGCACGTGCCGGCACTCGTGCCACACGATTCGCGTGTCCAAGGAGGCTTGATCCATCGGTCCGTCCCGACGATCCCTCCTCTCCGCCGCCTATCACAGCCCGGCTTCGAATCTCACCGATTGTCGTGCGCGACGTCATCGATGGCGGTGACTCGCCACTTTTCATTTTCAGTTCATTCGTTCTTCTTTTCTTTTTTTTTTTTTTTTTGTTGTCTTTTACATTTTCTTTTTTCGCGTCGTTCCGGTGCCGCCTTGACCTGTGTACGTTTTTTAACTTGCGATCGCGTTTTGTTTTCCTACCAATCAACGACGCCTTTTCGTCGTCGTCGTTACATTCAACATAAATGGCGTCCTCGCCGCCACCGCAATTAATTAACGTGTGCGCGCCTTCGCCGTCGGTGTCCAAAACGGCGGGTACGTTCGTGTTGTTGTTGCCCGGATCGTGTGTGCTGTTTCATCATTGCTTGTCTGCAACTCCCATCCCGCAGTGTCAAGAATGATGACCATAATTTCCATCGTCGGGTGATAGTCGAATCTCTAATTATCATTATCATCACAATTATCATTGTAAAAAGTCTACGATCAGCGAATGAGCTTCTCTGGTCATTCATATCAGGGGTCTCCAAACTTTTTTATTGAAGGGCCACAAAAAATATCAAATGCTCTTAGCGGGCCAAAAGTTTATTAACACGTATAATTTTAAATTTTATGAAAATATAGGTATACAAATATAAGTCAACTTTAAATCTTTTTTATAAAATATCGTCTACCTGCAATGTACTTAAATATGATTGATATAAATTTAAATGATAATAATATATACATTGTAATTTTAATAATTCCACGGGTAACTGTGTTAGCAGAAAGGCTAATATTTTTAAAAGTATCAATTCTTTCTGGACAAATTTCTTCAACTGCTTGAATTATACATTCTTTTATTAAACTACCATCAGAAAACGCTTTTCCTCTTTTTGCCAATAAATGTGAAATACGAAAACTAGCCTTTGTAGCAGCTTCATTAATATTTTTTTGTTTTTTAAATAATAATTATTGTGATGAAAAATTATTTTGAAGTGACTGCAATTTATCTAACCGTAATTTCTCAGTAAATTTTGAAAAAGTTGTCTTATGTTTCGTTTCATAATGCCTTCGAATATTGTACTCCTTAAGTACAGAAATACTTTCTTTGCATATTAAACAAATTATTTTGTCACCTGAATAAATTACGAAATAATCCAACGACCACTTTTCATTGAAAACACGACATTCTGAATCTATTTTCCTTTTCAATCCTCTTCCTGACATGTCGAATTGGTGAATTAATAGGTAAAGAATAATATTTATAATAAAGGCACTGCAAATTTAGACATGTAACTGTACAAACGTTATGAAATGATTTCGTCGTATCGCTCGTCTATGTGACTAATCTCTCAATTATCGACGTTAAAACTAAAAATATAAAAGGAAATTGCAATGTCTGTCGTAATAAATTATGATACGTGCCCGCGATAACGGCTTTTTAAATTACACGTATATTTAGATATCTATATTTTATTTACCGTCTTATGGGTGCTGCGGGCCGTTTAAAAATTGTTCGCGGGCCGTAGTTTGGAGACCCCTGATTTATATTACAAATATTTATTAATTTATTATTATTCTGAAGCGCCTCATAAATTCAATATTTGTATATTGTTATTATTATTATTATTATTATAATTATTAAGAGCGACGCGCATCCATTGTATGCCTAGTTGTTGTTTTTCAATCATTAACGTTGAATCGTACGATCGGTCTTAACTATACCTACCTCGTAACCAAACGCGAGTTTTTACGGTCAACTGCCACAGCCGTAAGAGTCGCCACGGCGGTGACAAAGGCAATTATTATTATTATTATTATGGTATTATTAATTAACATGTCGATGATGCAAGCGTCCATTCTAAGAATAGTATATTTTCAATTTGTATTTATAAACAATTAACATTATAACTGCCGGTATGCAACAAGGCGATCGCACCTCGGCCCGTTATACCATGTACCAACAATATCATCTTAAAAATAAATTCATAATAATATTGCCGCCGGAAAAATGTTAATCACTATTATTATCTACGATCTGGGCCGAAACTAACCCCGACAACGGGTTCGATTTCGAGGGCGCTGGTTCTCGCCACCAGGTAGGATCCGTGGGTTTTGGAGAACGATAATTTAAACTTCTCTTGTCGGGGGGAGACAGCGAACAGCGAACTTGCGCTCAAGGGCGGTCCGGGGTAGCGGCTTCCACCTACGCGGGCCGTTCGCGTAAAACGTGTTTCGCGCTCTGAGTCACGGAGCCAAGTCGCGACTTTTGCAATTCCAAAGTCATTTTTGGAGCCTATACGGTGCGACGGCTGGTTAGACGGCGGCACACCGACCCGTCGTCTGGAGGGCTCGTTCTTCGTCCCTCGAGTGGCGGCCGGCACGTCTCACGTTAGCCTCGGTCAATATAATGACATTCCGAGGCCAAACGCGGTAACGGACGAAGGACCGAGTCGTGATGGTGCCTATCGCTCATTCCTATATGTTGGTAGCTGCCGGGGTGTCGTCCCGTAGGCGAGTTATGTTCAACCAATAACAACGTTAAGTTTACGAGTGGTACGTCGGGAGGCATGGTTAGCCCAAGGCGGCGCGTGTCCTACGTGTCTTTCCGCCGTTCTCAGTTCAGCTTTGGCTAAAACTGAGGTTGGACTCGACGGGGCTGTGTCATCGCTAGAGAAATCAAGCGAGCACCTGGCACTCCGGGCCCTATTTGGGGTTTTCACGGTACGAGAGTCGGAAACTTGGCGGGGAGCGGCGAAATCCGCTTGGAGTGAGTCCATCTACCCGTTGCGGCACCTTTCCGTAACTAGTACCTAGTGCTAATATACGGTATTGTGAACGATAAGAGCCGAGCTCAACCAAACCCAGGAACTACCATGTTATTATCTACGATAATCGAGGTTGCACCGACGACCTTAAAGTGTATAAAATTATGAAAAAATAAATTTACGTAGGGTCCCGCTAAATTCCGCGCTAGGCCCTAAGATCCATAGGGACGGTACTTAGTATAACAAGATCATTGTTTTCACTACCTCAACTTGATAAAATATTTTGTCGTAAGTTTAATTTTTGATAGTCAACTCTCTCGCTCGGTGGCCGCCACATCACAAACAATATTACTAAACGGTGGGTTGTTAGGGACATTTGAACACCGTGAGGTCATTGTTTTTCGAAACGAAATACTTTCGTCGAAACGACAGCAACTGTTAAAACATAATCGTCAGTGTACCCAAGATAAAATATTTTTACGTGTTGGTCGTTATGATCGACGTGGGCGTTTTTAACCACAGCCTGGTTCACGCTTATATTTTAACAACAAATACAATTTAAAACATGGTCTATGCAACAAATTTTATTTTAACTACGATTAAACAAGTTTATCTCTGTGTAAATATTTGGTGCAACCCGACATAAGTATAACATTTAAATATAAAATTAAATAATTGGATGATTATCAATTATAATACAGCAATACAAGTGTACAATAAACATGATTACGTGTCAATATGCTGGCTGATGTAAGCTTATCATGTATAATTTATAGTCGAAAACAATTCGATAATACGAACGAAAATAGAAGATTCCAAGTGTTATAATAACAAAATAACAATATTGTAATTCTAATAATAAGCTGAACGCTAATTCATCTGATAATTTTGTGATAGGTTGATGTAACTATTATTATTTATTATACGCATTTTTCAATAATTAATAATTCTTCCTAAACGTTATAATACGAGTATAATGGAAAACTTTCGTTTTTACCGTTTATAAATTGCACCCCTAAAAAATAGCCACCGGGGGTGACTGTCCCTTTTTCTCCCCTTTTAACCGTCACTGTTTTTAACGAATTGTTTTTCGCGTCGAATAGTTTGGACGTGATAATTCCTATCGTATAATAGTTCTCCATTGATGGTTGCTTGCAATTTTATATGAAACACAACTACGCACGTTGAAATTTATAGCGAAATCGTTATGTGCATTTCGATTGTGGTAATAAGGAGATTACATACAACGGAAAACAAATTTAAAATTCTAGAGGGGGCAATTGCCCCTTCTTTCCCCCTTCTGGGAACGCCCATGTGTGTACAGAGTGTCACAAGAGGACTTCCTAGTCTTAGCCTCTCGAGATGACTCATAAAATCCTTGTGAGGGACACCCTCAACGTAAAATGTGTAACTACACAATTCTATTGATCAATATGAAAACATAACCGAAAGCATGTTTGAACACGTTGCTTATTGTTTTTGAATTCTAATCGAATTTGAACAAACAGAACAATATTATTATTATATCTTTTATAACTACGTAGTAGGTAGTCATTTACACATACAGTCAAAGGCGTATTTGGCCATTTGACATCTTGGGTCATAGCAAATTTTAACTTAATTTTACCATTCTTACGAAATTATAAGGATTATAATATAAGATTATATTATAAGCGGCACCAAAATTAAAAAAAAAAATGTTTCTCGGAGCCCATCCCCTTTCCCCCTTTCCCGTCACTATCATGCAAGGTACTTATAATGTACATTTTAATTAGGACGTTACATAATAATTTGTTCTGAAATCAATGGTGTGATATTTATTTGGAACGCATTCTTTAAAAATTGTAATTATACTTCTATGTCTTGACAACTATTAAATATTTATCTTATTTACAGTACAAAAATAATAGCAGACAATTATTAACGAGAATGGCCTAGAAACTCATTCTATTTAATAACAACGCGAAAATAATTCATTAAACACGATTACCAAAAAAAAAAAATCATCATACGAATGTGCTGGTAGGTATATAAAAATTAATTACTACGAAATGCACCATTATTACTCAATTTAATACTTACAGTGATTAGTTTGATGGTAAACTTTACTCGTGATTAAGCTATTGCTCACAGTTTAAAGATGTTTTTTACGAGACGAAAACGTTTCTGAAAATGGAAATCGTATCAAAAATTCGTATCACAAAAATACTTGAATCGTTTTGTACGAATACAGACATAATACAACGTTTAACGTTCCTCGTAAATGCTCCGTGCTAAGTAGTAAAAACATGGTATTAATATGAAACGTTTCTAAATGTGATGAACATATTGGCGTAAAAAATGCTGTTTCTGTAGCAAAAAACCCATGTAGAACGTAGAACACATTAACGTATTCGATTTTATGGTGTAAAATATTTAAAACTGTGTATTTTATGTACACACAGAGTTAAATGAAATGATAATTGTATAATACTCGACGCATTATCATTTATTGTCATTTACTTATAGTTGACTGAAGAATCTCAGACCAGACCCTCTATCGAAACCGTTCAACACGAGCCGTCGGCTTTGTGAAATTATAATGAAATCAACGCGTTCGTCACACGTTTGTATTAAGGTAGGCTTTCCCTTGGCGATCAGCGAACGCGATCTACCGTGGTTTTTTTCGAAGAAAAACGAAAAGAACATGATCCATTATTTAAAAAAATTAGTGCGGAAGGTTATCACGAGATATTTATCAACGGTCGTTTGAAAAATAATTAAATCAAATTTAAAGAATTTTTTAGAACAAACCGTGATCAGTATGATTTTGTTTTAAATTTAATGAGAGACGACCAACAAGAGCCATAATGTTTAGAAACGCATTCAATCAAAGTTTCGTCTTCGACTTTGCTGAATGCGGTCATCGGAGCACTCGTTGTAGAAACACACGACCAACGTCAACCAGTAGTCAATCATAAAATAAGTGTCGAACCATATTTATTTTTTTTTTCGAAACAAAAATAAATCGCGGCGCGAGGGAAATACATAATATAATATACTTGATTGCACATTGTACCAGTAGTCGCGCGATAATGATGTGCGATCTTAGATCGCGCAAGGGAAAACGTACCTTTAACAGACGGACAGAGATGGAGGGAGAAAATGTTGTTAACTGTCCACGCGGTTCAGGCGCGGTCCGTCTTCAGGAACGTTCGTTGTGGTGCCCGCGCGGTGCTGGACGCCCAGCCGCTGGAACCGGACGAGCCGCTGCCGCGTCCAGTCGCGCACTACGCTCGCTGACACGACGAATATTGTATATATATATATACATATACAGGACGCGATACATTACGAACGGTCTTATAAAGACTAATTTTATTTCGTATTAGGAATACGTGTTCAAATGAACGACGTGAAGGTATTCAGAATATGTATCGAAATAATTCCAAAAAAATATATTTAGAATGAATTTTGGATACACTTGAAAAATTATAATACAATTACTATGTTTTATTTTTTAACTGTCTTTTTTTGTTCAAATACCGTTTCATGGTTTTCGGTAACCTCTTCAACACCTGCAACTTTTGTCTCAGTTTCCTCGTGATCGTTCCAATTATTCGTTCTCGAAATTTCTTGCCGATTTTTTGTGTCAACCTTCCCAGCGCATTGAGTTTAAGCTTCTTGGTGGTCACCTCACGTCGGACACGGCGGTTCGCTGAGCTCTTTATTAACGGTCCCCACGGGTGCGGTTCTTTCGTAGTCGGAATCTCCCCGGTCGTCTCCTCCTTGATTCCCAGTTCCTTGTTGTTCGGTTTCCCTTGCGGATTGGTAGTAGGCGCCTCCGTTTCAGCAACCGCATGTCGAACAGGTCCGGCCACTAATTTCTGGTTAGGTCTGTACGGTCGCGTTGTGTACGGTCTGTTTGGGGGTGGTTGATAAGTTGTCCGCTTCCACCCGGTCGGATCCCTCCTCCATTGTCTCAGTCCCTCGTTGTTCGGCTTCCCCTGCAGATTGGTAGTGGGCGCCTTCGTCTCAGCGACCGCACGTTGGACAAGTCCGTCCACTAATTTCCTCGGCGGTCTCCACGGGTGCGGTTTTTTCGTAGTCGGATTCACCCCGACCATTTCCTCCTTGATTCTCAGTTCCACGTTTTTCGGCTTCCCTTGCGGATCGGTAGTAGGCGCCTCCGTCTCAGCGACCGCACGTTGGACAGGTCCATCCACTAATTTCCTCGGCGGTCTCCACGGGTG
>NW_020273045.1:707387-724017 GCF_003268045.1 Sipha flava
TTCGGCTTCCCTTGCGGATCGGTAGTAGGCGCCTCCGTCTCAGCGACCGCACGTTGGACAGGTCCATCCACTAATTTCCTCGGCGGTCTCCACGGGTGTGGTTTTTTCGTAGTCGGATTCAATCCGATCGCCTGCTTACTAACTGCTTGACGGGTCCGCTGTCTCAACGAGTCTTCCGGAGGGTTGACGGCGGAGACCAGTGAGTCTTTCGGCTGATTGGCAACGTCGGAATACTTCTGAACGTCGAGCGGCTGCGGTGTCGTCGTGTCCGTGGCCGCGGCGATCGCGATCGCGGCGAACGCTAGTACCCCGCAGAGGTACAAAGGCATGGCCGGTTGTCCAACCATCGTCGGGATGCGTGCGTGCGCTGCTGCTGCTGCTGCTGCTGTTTACGCCGATAACGAACTGTACACGTATGCGTTCGGGTGGGTCGCGTGGGCTGGTTTCTCGATAGAACGTTGTTGGAGCTCGGTCAGGCTGTTCGCGAAAACGGTCAATGCTCTACTGGTCGGTAGCCATGGGTCGAGCTAACGACGTGCCGGCCGCGGACCTCCGTAATCTCGGTTCGTCGCTCCTACTCCGGTCGGTCGCACGTCCCTCCACTGGCCGAGTCACACGCCGGACGATCTCGCCGTGTGCGCGTGCGCGTGCGCATACCGCGAACATGTTCCGGCACGCTCGGCACGGTGCACGGGCGAAAGCCGTTCGGGGCGCCAGGGCGCTATCGCGAAAACGAACCTTCCGCAGACTCCTGGGTCGCACACCACCTTCGCCCCTCCCTCTTCGAACATCGCTTACGACGAACGCGTTTTTAACGATCACATCCTGTGTGTTCATCCATTGACCGACAGTTTATCACATGCGATCGAGAGGTATGGATTGTTTATAGGAGGAACGGGGTTCAACATATTTAGATAGAACTATTTTTATTGAAATTGGGGGGTTTGTACCCTCAATACACGTCTTTACTCACGTCGATGCACGTAAAGCAGCGGTTCCCCAATTCTTACGAGCCCGGAACCCTTAGGAGAATTATTTAGTATTTCATGGCACCCCAACGTCCGAATCAATAAACAATAAATTATCTATCGGAAAACCAATAAAATTACGAAAAACTTTAAAAATTCTTTCATAATTATTATTTACGAAAATTACCTACTACAATTTGTATTCACGTAAACCAAACAGTCATACGAAACCTTTGAGTTATTGAATCGCTGATGCAACGAATGTAGTGTAAATTTCGCGGTACATTATAAGCAAACTTCTAAAGAATACGTTTATTTTGTGTTAAAAGGCATTCAGAACACGTTTTGAAATAATTTCAAAAAAATACATTTAGAATGAATTTTAAATAGACTTGAAAAATTATTCGAATACTTCGACAGTACAATTATTTAGAAATATTTTTTTCTTTTCTGAAAATACAATTTGTCTTAATTAAATAATTATAACATTTTATTATTATAAGTGTATTGATTTATTATTACTTTCTTTATCATATTTTACATATACACTTTATTCACGAAAATCATTTACATTTTGTTACATTTAATAATTATTATTTTACCGAAATTTGCATTAGTAATTTTCAATTGTTTCTTAGTTATAATTGCACTTCCCACACTAATTACATTGATTAAAGATACATTTAATATATTTAATATATTTCATACATTTAATGTATAATTAATCAATGCTAATTATACGTTATATTGGAGCATTACTCGGTAAACCTAAATTGTATTTAAAAAAAAACTTTTTTTTTTTCAAAAGCATTAACGTTCAAAGAAAATAAAGTCTTTGTTGGGCTCTTAGAAAAGTTTCTTTTTTTGCAAAATTATTAATATTTATTTTGTTAGACCAATTAGAATTAAAATAAATAAAATACATCATCAGAATGATTTTTCTTAGAATTCACTTTTGGAGTGTAATTAAGACACTTGAATTGAAGTTAAATTATTTACGGTTTGTCGTAATACAGATTTGTACCAACTAAAGGAGCGCTGGACTTCAACAGAAGTAATGGGTGCAAATTTCATATTTCCACTGTACAAAAGAGTGATTAATTTTGTAATATTACTCCATTCATTACGCAACATATATCTCTAATTCATTTTGGACAGCTTAAACTAGTGCTCGCCATTACACGTGTTCTTATCTGAAACAGGATTAAGGTCCGTGTATTTGTAAATACCCGTTCACCCACATTACCCTTGTAGCTAAATACCCATCACTATCCGTATATCTAAATACCCGACATTACTCGTGTATTTTATTCTCCATATTTTTGTATTGTAATAATTAATATTTCTCTATTATTAAATATATTTTTGGATTTCGAAGTAAGACTAATGCTAACAATGAACAAAATTAATTTCCAACAATAAATTGTAAGGTGGTATGTACAGATAAGATATCGATGATAATCGAGATTACCTACGAGTTTATCACCAAGCAATATTCACGGTTGCTGAAAAACCCATGGTCCGAGAATACCGCGGACGCAACTCGGATATGTCGTGAAAAAACCGCTGACACAACTCGGAAAAAGTATAATTTAGAGACGCAATTCATATGCGCCGGAGCAATGGCATATATAGAACATTTTATACAAATTATGATAGAATAAGTAAAAATATTAAGTAATTATAAGTAGGTATAATAAAGTATTCAAGTTAAAATCATTTTTATAAGACTTTGAACTTAAGTCATTTTTCTTGTCGAACATATTGAAATATCGAAATATGGAACATACTCGTATATTGACCGTTGGATTAAATTCAATAATTGGTAATATTTTGTTTACTTATTTTTGGAAACATGGGAAATCGTCTGTATTGAATTATTAACAAATCGTAAATAGACAAATGGTCGAAATATGAAAGAAAAAATGGAATTATTGAGAAATATGTAAAAATTTGTACTTATGGCAAGATATGTAAAATAAAATACAGTTAATTTAACTGAAAATCTCTTGAAACGAGTTTATCACATACTTAAATTAATTTATCTAGTCCCAGTAAAAATATGTATTCACATATAAATCCGAGCCCTATTAATGACTATCAAGGCTGTTGGATTATAGCATGTTTTAAGGAGTAGTAATTAGGCATTTTATACGACACGGATGTATCATTTTGTAAGTAGCAAACGAACATTAGTTTGTGTGTGTTGTCATCGCATTTTCGCGTCCATCGATTACATGACAAAATTTTTGGAACCACAGTAATAATCAAAATCTACACGTCCACAAAGTCGCCCCCCTCCCCTCCACATTGTCATATCAACTTAAAACCTTCACCAATGTTTTGGAACTCGTTAACTTGTTAACGGAGCTCCTTTGCTATACATTTTTTTTTCATACGTACCCCAACTATTAAATTCACCGGAACGCCACGTTCACCCTCACTAATGTTCAGAATAATTTTTATTTGAAACGTGGATTTCGATTTACGTCAATTGTATAACGAACATTACGGTTTATTATGTCAAAACCGTTTTCGACATTCGTTAATAAACAAGTTGAACTCCGCTACTATTATCACTTATCAGTGCCCTATCTGTGTTAGCCGAAATTACGTTCGGTCGACTAGTGACTATGCAGCACGCAGTACACGTTGACCTGTTGACCCGCGCTTAGCAACGTACAAAGTATGTAATCGGTTGAAAATTAATTCAAGAGTGTGGTAAATATAATTATATTTACGCTCAGTATCTATATAGGTACACGAGAAAATATATTTTCATAGTAAAAGATAACATGGTTGTTGTGATAAACGACGGCGTCGTCGATTTAGGAAAAACAGTAATGTCTGGCATTTTGGGAATTTATTAGAAGGAGGGAGGGGCAAACATCAACTACAGATCAACTGGTTTATAAAGTTAACCTTAAATTACTTACTAGTAAACATATGTTAACATAACCTTTGTTGTATAATAGTATAAGGTGATCGATATTACTAAGTAATCAAATAAATCAAATATGAACTTGAATAATACATTAAAAACAGAAATGTTTAATATTTTATAATTTTTAAACGAAACGTCGTTATACTATCTACATATAATTATAAAATATTATTTATTATCTAACAATATGTTAGATAAGCTTAATTTGAAAATTAAGATTTTTTTAAAAAACAACTGTATATTAATAGCTATAACCAGCTGTTTTGTACTTATTTTAAAACAAGGTATGTTCAATATCAGAAAAGGAACTGCCCGTCCTAAAATTGTCTAGGGGAGGTAATGTCCACCCCTTGCCCTCCTAGTTTACGCCTATATTGTCTGGTATATTCAGATACAATTTGATGTATACTTTTCTCATATTATGGTTTGTTAACAGTATTATCGATATTAATATGGCTGCTTACGAACTGAGTCCCAGTATAACCTTTTATGACGAATTGAGTCCCGGGTTGTTTTAGGGTATAAACCAATTGAGTCCAGTGAAATTATAGGTATAATACTAATTGAGTCCATGTTTTAATATTAACTGAGTCCCGTAAAATTAAAAAAAAAAACATTTTCCTTCCCATTTTTACAGACTTAGGACTGTCTGTAACAAAAAATTCTACTCACTTAATATTACTTCATCCATGATTCTTGGCGTACCTCGTAAACTAGAGTGTTTAATATAATGAAAAAAATGTCCGGCCTAAATAATATGTATTATATTATGTTATCTGACGAATGTGATGATAAAAATGATATCGGTAGACGGTGATTATTATACAAGCGATGATAGAAATAAAATCTAAAATTCCCGACCCATAGTATGATATGTTACTATATTATCTGACGAAAGTCATAAAAATTATATGAATGATATGTATATATAGGTATATCCGTATGGAGCGGCTGTGCAGCATAATTTTAATTATTATTATTATTATTTTTATTATTATTATTATTATTATTATTATTATTATTATTATTATTATTTATTATTATTTTTATTATTATTCATAATTTTCGCTGTGCCTGGACTCTGGATGGTTATTTCATATTTTACTCAAAATAATCCTCGGACTCAATTCGTATACAATTAGTTTCCTAACCACGGACTCAATTAGTATATGTCTCGTTTGTACCCGGGACTCAATTAGTATATTATTTTTTCCCCGTTCAGGTATAGGGACTCAATTAGTATACAGTGATTAATATTTGGAATTAAAATATTTGTGTAGCTGAAAAGTGGTATTCAAAATATATATATAAGATTGGTGGAGGGCAGAGGCGGAGTAGTCACCGGGAAATTTAAATTTATCTAGGCCACCTACTATTTACCAATTAAATCACCAAAAAAAAAATTCTTCCTACGCTCGAATGACACATTTCTATTTACTTATTTCAATAGAATTATAAAAATACATTTCATTTTATTTATAATAATATTTATACTTTCAATATAATAAAACTATAAAATTATTTCAATCACTATTATGCTATTTCGTTTAACTTATAATATCTTATATTAATATACCACTAATACAGAAAAAATTTAATTAGAATAGCTGAAACTTGAAATAAACGCAATATTAATATTTTTATATATATGTATATTGTGTTTTAATGGTTCAGTTGTAGTTATTAGTAAAAAATGTATTTATAATAAAGAAACATGTTAATTAAAATTTATAATAAACAATACCTATAATAAATTATTAAAAATTATATAAGAAGAAATATTTATACATTTATAACAATAATTTAGATAGAAGCTTAGATTTTTCACCAACTGCATTTATTATAGTATTGTTATCTATTTCAATCGGAATTGTATTCTTAATGGCCATTAGCATAAAAGACTCAAGTCTTCAAGGTTGAAAATGATCTTTCACAAGCCACTTGAGTAACGGGTAGGGTTAAAATGTATTGATATGCTATAGTTAATGTAGGGTAAGCATTTGCAAATAAATTATATTTAACTAATACAATATAACAACATATTACACAATTTTTATAAGACTTATTACAAGGTTTCATAACATCCATAATTTCTAGGTCTTCATTTTTAGAGTCACTTATATATAGGGTTACCATAATATTTTTAGACCAAATCCGGAGATCATTTCCGTTTTAACGAGGGGGGGGGGAGTAAAAATTGAAAATAAACAATATTGTTATTTCATTAATACAATTTTACTTAGATCTATGAATAAAATGTCTACATAAGAGTTATTAGGTTAAATATGTTAAAACAATACAAATATGATATATAAAAAATAAATAAATTACATATTGTACATTTATACAGAGTGAACACGAAAATCTGTCACCTGATATAACATTTTGTATCAATATAACCATGTTAAACGATTATCTTTGTAAAATTCGGACGCCAATCCGGACAGATGTTTGAAATCCGAACTTTCCGGACGAAATCCAGACGTATGGTAAGTAGTGGTGTGAAATAAACCCGGATTCTCCGAAAATCCGAAAAATCCTGATTTCGGATTTTGGATTTTCAGTTATAAAATCCGAATATTTGGGTTTCACATTGTGGATTTCTGTATTCTAAAGCAGAAAATTAAATTTTTCGTTTTAAATTCTAATATAAATAAACGAACATTTTCTATTTCAAATAAAAAAAATTATTTCAACTTTAAAATTGTAAAACCAATACATATTTTTGCACTTCACTTTGTGAACAGTATTAAGTTTTAGTTATAAAAAAATAAAAAATATCTTTATATGTTACAGCCCTAGCTTGAATTATTCTGTAGGATAAGTACAATTGAAATGAATAATCGGTTAAGGGGAACGCAGCAGACGTATTTTTCGTGCGTTTTAGACCAATAAGCGGTAGTAAATTACACATACTTCGGAATGTCCGATTTTAACTTTTTATACATGTATGAACTCTTTGACAAAATATCTAAGTTATTTAAGAAGTCGATTTTCAATTTTAAATTTTAAAGGACCTTAAAATAACGATTTTTTTTTTCAAAAGTCTCATGAAATAATTGCATTACATTTGTATTTATTTTGGGCACATCTAATTTTAAATCAAAAAAGTGATTCCTAAAGAGCATAGTCTAGAAGTTTATATATTCAAACATATTTTCAAAATTACAATCGGACTTCAGGAAGTATATTTAATTTACTACGGCTTTTAGTAGTTTTTATAGCATTGCAAACATGAATATATTTTATTTTTCGTAAAGTATTGACATGTGCCTGCGCGTGCAATAGTTTATTTCGGCGGCGCAGCGGCTCGCGGTTGCCGACGGTCCGTGATAGATTCTCGGAAAGTCGGAAACAATTAGCTGATAAGGATTATTGGATAGTTATAGAACATTACTAATGGGCGACAATAATAATAGTCCATAATAATAATTATATTTTTCCAAATTAAATACAACCCACATATATTTAAATTTTAAGGAAATACAAAATATAATAATACTACCTATGATTTATGAATCATTTGATTTCAACACAACACGCCGATCAGTAAGGTTGTCTGTAAGTTTTGTGTTCTTTTTATTTTTTTACAAAATGGGTAAAGATTGGCGCTATGGGAGAAAAGCTAGACGTAAGTTAAGTGCACCTAAAATAAAAAAACATCGATTACAAAATTTACAGAATAAAAAAATTGATATAAAAAATAACTGCGGTGATCAGGTAATTATATAAATATAAAATTTAGAATAATATTCTAAAAATTGAAGATTATTCAGACTGTATTTTTATATTTTAATTACAACAGGAAAATACACATTTGCCAGAATCTGAAAATATTTTGACAGATAACAATATAGAACTTACTACTATGACTCGGTAAATAAAACATTTATTATGGATATTATTCATTGTAAAATGACAGACGACAGTTGTAGAACGTAGGTAGTAGTTATATATATACTAATGTTCTATATGCCTATATTATTATTATCGACGGCTATAATAATAGACAAACAGATGTAACTTATAAAATATTTAATTTTTTGTTCGTAATTTATTATATTTGAATCTGCTATGGCACATGTTTTGAATCACTTGCGTCCAGGCACGTATACAAAAAAAATCTGGTGAGGGGTGGTTCATAGTTTTCAAAATTGTCAAAACACTACCAATTTTTTGTAGTTAAAAAATCTTATATTTAAATTATAATTTTAAATCATAAAATTTTAAAAAACGTCTAAAATATTTTTTATTTAATAGTAAAAGGTAGCCTCAGGCTATTAGTCATATATTATATTTAAAAAAACTGCAATAAAGAAATACATATACCTAAGTATGGAATATAATTATATAATTCGAATTTCAGCTAATTATTTAAGCTAATTTATCCTTTTCCTATCGGGAATGGTTTGTAATACTACTTTATTAAATGGTTTTATTTGTATAAAAAAAGTTAGGTAATGTAATAGTTAATAACTATGAAATAACAAAGTGATTCTCTTGTGTAGTATAATGTAATTGTACATTTTTGGGAATTGCAGCGAAAGCTGAGTAGTGAGTAGGTAATATAATAGTAAAAGATAACGCGTGCAATTGAACATAATATATTGGCATTTTTATAGCATTTTAATTATACGTAATTCTGGGAATTTGTAATACTGTTAACCGATAGTCCGAGGCACATGATAATTGATTACTCACACATAGACATAGCCCAAATGTTCATGTTATGTGAATTGCCTAAATATTACTCCTTAAAACATGATACGCTGGAGCCCCCTTAAAAGGAAAACCCACTTGTTAGTAAATTAAGATTGTAGACTTTGATGGTATACTTCCACTTTGACTTTTACGATAAGATACAACATGAAAACTCGACAATTATTTTGTAATAATTAAGTGTATACGGTATGTATACAAGATGTGATTAAGATGTTTCAAAATCCGAAATCCGGATTTCGAGTAAAATCCGAATTTGCATTCCGAAATCCGGAATTTTCTCCGAATCCGGATTGTGGATTTCGAATTTCATGAATCCGGATTTTCGAACTTCGGTAAATCTGGATTTTTCACACCACTAATGGTAAGCCTACTTATATATGACTTTTCATTATAGTCCTCATCAACAGATTTTTTTTACAAAATCAAAAGTTTACGCGTTAAATACGATTTACTATGAACATAATATTACAATTTAAGGCTAACAATTTGTTTTTTTATATAATATAAAACAATCTCAAAATCTATCCTAAAATTCCTAACCTATCGATTCATCTTGTGTATCCCACTCAACTCCAGTATTAGCTCTTTTTTAAATTGAAAATGATCCCTACGGTAGGGTTGCCAACTATCCAGTTAAAAAAATCGGGACTTTTTTCCAATATGAGAACATTTTTTTAAGGTTTTAATATATTATAAAGGCAATCATTTCTGGCATAACATATTATAATATAAGATATAAGTATGGATATATTTGCTCTCTATATGTATATACTTTATTATTATAAATTGTATAACAAACATAATGTTTAATAAAATAATAATAATAATATAATATTTTAGACGGAATTTTTAATAAAAAAAAAGTATTATAAATTATAAATTGTAAATAATTATTAATTTTTCCAATTGTATTTTTTCTGGCTCTTCACGGCATTCAAAAAAGCTGTATCATCTTTCACTAAGTTCACGAAATCAGTACAGGAACTATTTGTGGAAGGCAATATATTCAGTGTTATCATTAATTCGTTTTTTATTAAGTCCACTGAACAACGATTTCTAACATCTGTCCATTTTAGTTTCATCATCGAAAAAACCCTCTCTACATGAGAATTAGATGGTGGAATACTTAGAATAAATTCTAATAATATTTCAAAATTTTTTAATTTCTGAATTGATAAAAGTTCTAACCATTTTTCATAAACAGTTAAATTATTTTTGAAGCTAACTGTTGGTATAGCAGGCTTGATAATTGTAAATTCTTCAAATATTTCATCTAAAGAAATTACATCAACTAGTCCAAATACTTCAATTATTTTTGCAATATCTTGATAAAGTAACAAATTTGATTTTAAGCAAAGTGGTTCCAAAAATTTTAGTGGCGAATATTCATAATCAAAATGATTAGATAAATAAGTTAATGCAGTGTTGTAGAACATATCAAAGTCTTTTTTTATAGTATTTATGTTAGATACTGATAATTTATTCTTATATGTGATGAAATTTGAGCCATAAAACTTTTCATTTATGCGAGTTGAAATATTAGTTTTTAACTCATTCATAATATAAAATATCTCGGGGGAACTCGTCTCAGACTTTTGAAGTAATTTACTTGCTTTTTCAAACATAATAGTAATATTGGCACATTATAATAAAACGCTATTACTGATTACTATACAGATAAAATAAACATATCTACGTATATCTTGGTAATTGGTTAGATATTATTTATAAATAAGTAATAACTGTAATGTTCAAATGCCATAGTATCTATAAATATAATAATAGATTATTGCTTTTTACTCGATAACGAATGAAACATTTTATCGTTGATTATAAATGGTTTAGTTTCTTAGTAATTTCCTTATGTCCCGGAAAAAATATGTCCCGCATAAATTTTGATCGGGACGCGGGAAAAAAATCTCAAAATCGTGAATGTCCCGCAAAAATCGGGACGGTTGGCAACCCTGTCCCTACCATACATAGAACATTTTACATGCTACAGTGATGAGTAGAGGGTTTCACCTCACACTGAATACTAACTCAATAATAATATAATAATCAACCTTTTATAAAAAAAAAAACCTTTATACGAAAAATTGACAAACTGCGGGCGACTAACCGATGATTTCATGTAATAAAATAATATATATATATATTATTTTAAATCCCTCCGACAAAGTAAATTATGTTGTATTTCTCAATTGGACATATTTGTCAAGTTAACTGCACATTTTATATTTCCTAATACACAATTAGTGTCCTACTGCACCATACAATAAAGCCTGCTATACAGTAAATACTTATAAATTATATAAATAATTATAAATATATTTATGGTACACAATATTGTTTTATAAACACTTATAGATAAATCTAGAAAAATACTAAGCTTCAAAATTATATAAATTAAAAATGATTAATCCACTTACTTTCAGAATTTGGATCTCCGACTAACAATTGACCATCTTTGTTATCAATCACCTCAGTAGGTATACTTTTGTGAAAAATGAATCTAATCGGTTGCATTTTCAGCATATTTTTCAAGTAATTTCTTGTTTTTTTCACGATCTCTATCTGCCCCTCCTTTTCTTTTTTATCCATCATTTAATATTACCGTATGACCAATAATTAAAAACTTAAATGTTCATTAAAAAGCTAAGTATAAAAACGTGAAAAACGTGGTTGAACGACACACTCATCACCAGTGCACAAACATTAATAAGTCTAACACTTAGCAATCATAATCTTTATCATAACACATCTGCATGCGAAGATTTGTTTGAGTTTATTACAGATATTATTTATGAAAATAACAATAACCAATGCGACCAATATTACAAAATGATTTATTATTTAGATGTCATATTAGATACTATTCGATCAAAGCAATTATATATCGACGTATTGTTATATTCGTCGCCACTCTAAAGATATACAATTTTCAGGTTTCAACAGGCGTCTAATCAGTAATTCATAATTTCTCAGTAATTAGTTCTGCCGGATTGTATTCTAGAGTTGAGATAATACCTACACTTCTTAGTATTTGGATGTTTAATTATAAAAATAACAAATCGATGTGTCGTCGATTTTGATTTTATTTAATTCTATATTTAAGTAATATTTTGTAATTTTATATCTGATGGCCTATACTTTATCATATTCATACGGGACTATTAAAATGTAACACAATTGTATCAATAATTTACGAAGTACAATAATTTCATAGTTTCAAAGTTTTAATACATAAATATTTTTGACGCATTTACTAATTTTGTAAATAAAATCTAATATAAAACGACCAGGCCATCTGGAAATTTCCCGATTCTAGACCGGCCACTCCACCCCTGGTGGAGGGGTGAGTTGGGGTGAAGCCCCCCCCACGGGTCTGTGTTAAATAGTTGCGCACGTGGAACGCAGTTTTTAAATCGTTGATCTGAGCTCCTCTATTTAATTTTTCCCTATTCGAGCACTAGATTGGCATATAAATTTAAAAAAACAATGGTTCCAGGAGTCCATTCCTTTTCCCCGAGTACGTCACTATCATTCAATGAACTCATAATGTACATTTTAATTAGAACGTTACCACAACAGTTTGTTCTGAAATCAATGGTGTGACATTTATCTGAAATGCATTCTTTAAAAATTGTTATTATACTTCTGTCTTGTCGACGATTAAATATTTATCTTGTTTAAGTACAAAAATAATGACGGACAATTAATAACGAGAATCGCTTAGAAAATTAATTTCATTAAATAATCACGCGAGAATAATTGTGCTGGTAGGTATATAAAAATTAATTACTACGAAAAGCACCATTATAACTCAAATATTTATTTACAGTGAATTGTTTGATGGTAAACCGTACTCGTGATTAGGCTATTGCTCACAGTTTTAAGATGTTTTTTACGAGACGAAAACGTTTCTTAATATTAAAAAAAATAAATACATAAATTTTAAAATTGTTCACTGAATTTGTTTGTTAAATAATAGTTAAAAATGATCGCTGTATAATCATGTTTTTACAGTAGTTATTGTATTTAATCTGAACGGTTGAAAACGTTTATTATTAGTCGTCGGTTCTAGAATAATTAATAGTACTAGTATACCGGGGATGTGTGCGGTATTATAATATTTTCTATATTATTCCGAACCAAACACGATCGGTGTAACCTCTTGACCTAACCCAATTATTTGTTATCGCATGTTAAATTTGTCGTGTTGTTGCGTGTACGACCTTGCACACTTTATCCTGTACATGGTTCACTCGGACGTACCGTGCGAGCAATGTAACACAATGATAATCGCAATACAGAAACGGATTTTTGGTTTGCTCCGAATAAATACGGAGAACAACAACAATACATTTTTTGTACGTTCTCATCTTGCTACTCGCTACGCGTATTATCTTGGGTAAATCTAAACGAAATGCTTTTTTCCAGTTTTCACCGTTAAGTAATTACAAAACTTGGGGGAGGCTACACTTCTAGGGGTCGCAATGTCGAAGCCTCTTGAATTCGGCCATGCTACAATAGCATCAAAGTAAATGACAACGTGAATCTCATCAAAAATTCGGATCTTACAAATACTTTAATTGCTTTCTACGAATGTGGACATTATACAACGTCCAACGTTCCTCGTGAATGCTCCTAGTTGGATAGTACAAACATATTATTAATATGAAACGTTTCTAAATGTGATCAACATATTGGTGTAAAAATGCTGTTCCTGTAGCAATGAATCCATATAAAACGTTGAGTTCTAAACACAGGGCCGGCTCAAGCGAAAAAATGCACTAGGCAAAATTTAATTTTGCTACCTCTAAAATAAATAAAAAATTAGCTCTAATTTTTACATAGCCCCTCTCTTGTTCTTTTGTAACACACCTATTTGAAAAATATTTTAATTTAATTAATTAAAGTGTTGGGACTATTGTGATGTTTTTCATTTATTTTTTATTTTAACGCCAAATTTGTAAAATTATAAAATTTATTATAGTTGAATATATACATAATATATATATATTCAACATAGTTGAATGCAATTATAATTGTTTAATCTCCGACGTATCATAATTTATGTTAATATTATTATTATTTATCGATATTTTTAGTTTACTGCAAATCTCAGACCAGACCCTCTATCGAAACCGTCCAACACGAGCCGTTGGCTTATCGGAGGGTTGCAAATATTAAAAACTCTTATTATTTTCAGTTAAATGTTATTGCAATAGCGTACGGCAAGTACAACATGGAAATCGTTCGCGAAAATAAATTGCTATCATTGTCGTTTAAATTTGTCGTAATATTTTCGGATAAAGGATCGAGACGTTTGACGTATTACGGATCGAGATGACGCGGAACAATGCGTGCAAGGACGATAAAACGATTCCGTTATAGGAACAAAACAGCACATGAGTTCGGTGCACCGACGCGCACGGTGGGGAATAAAACATATTTCAACAACTACGTCACGCGCTTGGATCGTTTGAAAAATATGAAAAACAATTTCGCGGAAAATGATAAGTAATGAAATCAACGCGTTCGTCACACGATTATTTTAGCTGTTTAAGCTTTAAGTGTATAACCGATGGTTGTTGAAATGTAAACGTACCATACACAGTGGCAACGGAACAGAAATAGATAATGCGAAATGTATCGGACGGACAGAAACGGACGGTTTCGACAAGAAACGTCCGGAATGCATAGGCACCGGTTGGCCACGGTTAGGGATCGTAGAACTTGACGCAATGGCAGTGATAAGGGTGGGGGGGAGTTAATCAAGCCCCCTCCCCTGGGTATTTACTTTTTTTATTTTAATTTATCGGTGGCCCAACAACACCTGCCAGCAAATTTCCAATAACAATTATAAGATCAATTTCATAAGTCAGTACATTTATATCTTTTATTTTTAATACATTTATGTCAGTGTGTTAATATTATTAATGTATAACCGTTATTAAACGTTTATACCAATAATCCGTATGTACATACATAAGTAATTGCTATGACGTGGGGGAGGGTCGGATTTATTTTATTTCCGACTCGACGGATGAATCGCGTGAACGCGACGGTCAGCAACACCACCTGATAAGACGTCGGCGTAAATAGAGGGGCGCAAGAGGGTTTTGAGCACTCCCGAGTTCAAATTTAGTGCTCGGGGGTTTTTTTTTTATTCAGATCTTCATAATCCATAGTAATTAGAGTGAAATACCATTCAATTTTAGCACCCCCCAATATTAGGACCCTAGTTACGCCTACGGGCGCAAGATTAACGTTAACAAAAATACCGTTGGATATTCGCTCACAAGTGTTCGCAATCGCGGTCACGCGAAAAATATTTCCTCAAACGCGCGCGCGTGTTACGCACGTGCACAATGTCGCATTGCATTGTTCTGCGAACAACGGCGTACGATTGTTATTGTTGTTTCGACCCCTGTGGATCGCAACGGTGCCAGTTTCGTTTTTATTTTTCTCGCCCGAAACAATCGCCAGGCGGAAGCGCCGCACCGCGAACAAGGAACAAGGGCTACAGGTGAGATGGACGTGCGCAACAATTCGCATCGTGTTCGATTTGCATAATTTACGATTCGCATAATGTTATAAATAGTCGAAAACATGACCTAATACAGTAAAAATACGTCAACCACGGTGCTACTCGTTCCATTAATATCAATGATTGTACATACGTAGAACTAGAACTTTTAAATTCTACAACTAATAGTTGATAAACAACTATAGTGAATGTTCGGAAAAATTTTCAATGTTCTACGAGTAATATTTCATACTCCGAACACTTATACTACTGGTACGGATTGCCTACGTGTTGGCTTACTTGACTCGTAAATAACGCACAAGAGCACCGTCGTTATTCATAAGGCGACGTTCGATTGGGGTCCGCGCGCGAGGTCACGTTCGAATAATGACAGGGTACACCGTCCAAAAAACACGCGTTCGGTTTGAACGAGAAACACACTGAGGGGGTCTTTGCCCGTAACCTTCGACGGTCAGATATACAGGGTGCACCGTTATTTACCAGACGTTTTACTCGAATGGCGTTCCGTACGCGAGGAAACCACCTAAAAACGACGACTCGCACCGCGAGGGCAGGATCGGCAATCCCGGTGGAAGGGTCGAAAATCGGTCGAAGGAATAATATAATCGTTGCCGAACGATTCGTGTTCTACCTCACGTCACCTGGAACCGTCGACGGGCACAGATCGACTCGTGAAATCGTATCGGCCGCGGTGCAAATGTTTTCGGACCCTGCATCGACCGGTCGCGCGCGTAGATCCGTTTCGAACGCGTCGAAATTCAATTAAAAAAACCGTATTGTTAATCGCTATCACTACTGCAGTGCGTATTGTTATTGTTATCGTTTTGTGTTGTCTCGACAGTTTCAATAACAGCGCGCGCTATCTTTACGGTCACGGCGGCGTCACGTGTCGCAGAAAATATGACATTGTGACGGGGATTTCCATAAAAAAAAAAATGAATAAAAATAGAAAAAACCTACGATTCGCAGACGTGTATCGCGTATTAGACCTTGAGCTTGTGAGGCTTGTGATGCCATTGAGGGGGCCAGCAGGTATCCGAACGGCGATATTGCGTCGTTGCGACGAATATAATACAACGGTCCGTCATAATGACGCGTTCGACGGATGACGGTCGCGGCGGAGCGGTGCCTACGGATGTGGTCGGGGAGCGAGAGTAAAAAATAAATATGAAATTCGTCGGTGCCATACTCTTCTTAAGCATTTCGTTTGATTTTTTACGTTATTTTTCCAATCCGGCGTGGACAAATTAAATTAAATATATTACATCCACGTCGCAGTACACTAGCTACCAACAGTGCCAAACGGACGGACACATCACCGTTATAATAATGATGATAATAATAATATTAATAATAATAATAATAATAATAATAATAATAATAATAATAATAATAATGGTGTTAAATAACAATCCAATGACGCATTATCAAAAAAAAAAACAT
>NW_020273045.1:724072-757873 GCF_003268045.1 Sipha flava
ATGATTTATATTAATCGACACGGCTATGCCGGTAAAAATGAACGAATAATGAATTGTTGTATACGTCGCGGCGGACGAAGTGACGTACGTCGTCCCCGGTCAGTCCGAGCCCTCGGGGTCGGTATAGTTGTCCACGCAGTTCCGGTTCGGGCCCATCCGTTGTCCTTCGGGGCACGTCTTCAGCGGGGCCGTGATGATGGACCGGTCATGGGTGGTGGTCTCCACGGTGGCCTTGCGCGTGCTCGACTCCGACTTCAGGAACGTTTGATGCAGGGCCCGCCAGGAGCCGGGAAACGGGGAATTTGTACTGTTAAAGATCTTGAACGGGTTATAAGTTTGGCCTGGCAAAAAAAACGGAAAACCCGTGGTGGTAGGCTCCTCCGTCGTTGCGGCCACCGCACGTCGGACACGTCCGTCCACCAATTTCCTCGGCGTGTTCCACGGGTGCGGTTTTTTCGTAGTCGATTTCGCCCCGATCGCCTCCCACTTCAGCTCATTGTCATTCGGCTTTTCCTGCGGCTTGGGAGTAGGCGCCTCCGTCTCGGCAACCGCATGTCGGACAGGTCCGTCCACCAATTTCCTCGGCGTGTTCCACGGGTGCGGTTTTTTCGTAGTCGATTTCGCCCCGATCGCTTCCCACCTCAGTGCGTTGTTATTCGGCTTTCCCTGCGGCTTGCCACTCGAACCGTCGCCACCGGTCGCGATGAACATTGACTCGGGTTTCTGGCCGAAAAAGTGCACAACGTCGGCACCGAGTGCTCGATGGGTCCGATGTCTCAACGAGTCTTCCGGCGGATTGGCAATGTCGGCGGACATCTTCTCGTTACGCGGCTGCGGTGTCGTCGGGTCCGCGGCCACGGCGAACGCGATCGCGACGATCGCCAGTGCCGCGCAGAGGTACAAACGCGCGGCCGGTTGTCCAGCCATTGTCGAGACGTGTGCGGCGTGTACGTGCGCTGCTGCTGTTTACTGTACACGCGGACGACGACGAACGGTACACGTATGCGTTCGGTTGGGTCGCGTGGGCTGCTGCGATCGATCGGTGATGGAGCTCGGTCGGTCTGTTCGCGAGAACGATCGAAGCTGCACTGGTCGGTAGCCACGGGTCGAGCTGACGACGTGCCGTCTGCGGTCCTCCGTAATCCCGGTCCGTCCGTCGCTCCTACTCCGGCCGGTTTCACGACGTCCCTCCACTCGGCCCGTCCCACGTCCCTCCACTCTCGGCCGGTCCGAGCGGGACGAACGTAACGCGTGAAGGCGCGCGCGTGCGCACGTCGCGAACGTGTTCCGGAGCGCGTGGCACGGTACACGGGCGACAGGTGTTTACGGAGCGCCAAGGCGCTAGCGCGAAAACGAACCGTTCGCAAACTCCTGTGTTGAAGGACAACCTTCGCCCATCCCCCCCCCCCCTCATCGTACATCGCCCACGACGGACGCGTTCTTAACGATCACATCCTGTGCGTTCGTCTATTGACCGACAGGTTATCACGTGCGATCGAAGGGTATGGATTACTATTACCAATAATTGCGTGTTTCGTGCTCATGCTATAGTTTATTTAGGCCATTATCCAGGATTATGATTTGTTTGTAAACACAAAATAATTGTTCTCAGGATTAAGTGTTTAAATATAAAATAAAATACGTATTCGAATATATTTTTATTATTTATTTAAAATGGTATTCAAATAGAAATAGTATTAAAACACTTATATTCGAATACTTCACTAAGAATGAGTGGAAGTTCATCAGTTTCACAATGAAATTCTTTCTCGCCGTTGAGTTAAACTTCTTATCGGTGATGTGTTTACAAACTCATAAAAATCAAGTAAACGCTTATAAAAAAATTATTTCTTGATTTTTTGATTACAGACTGGGTAAAAAGCTTTCAGTTTGACGATAGTTAATATAAATTATTGTGTGTTTAATGACCAGATAAAATTCAAAATAAAAACAATTACAGTACAAAACTATCACGTTACACACGTAACTTTTACTAACCGTTTAAGCTACGAATTGTTCGCATGTAAATAAGCCATATTTAATACATATGTTCAATAAAATAGGTGTGATTAATTATACGTACCGCATTAATTTATTTCATAAGTATTAACACAAAACGAAGGTTCATAAAACTCGGATTAGAATTTACATTTAGTTTCTAATGAGAAAAATCATATTATCACGCATACAGAAACATGAATATTTTTCATGGTATAACTTATTTTAAAAGCGATATTTGCAGGTGGATCTAAATTGCATCTATGCTATCGGTTTTCGGTCGCCAAAGATATACATTTTTCATGGGTTTCAGACTTGACAAACCGTTTGCTAACTATAAACCCTTTTTGACAACCTAGTCGAAAATTTCACCGAGACGATTCAACAAGTTTTACGAATATACGCGTCACATGATAATCCCGTTTGTAAGCACATTTTTTTTTTTTTTTTTACAAAAATCATTTTTCACGGGAACTATAGTATCGCTCATTTTGCATTTGGATCGTTTAAATTGTTTCGTTTAATACTGTCTTCAAAATCTCTTTGTCAGTAAACAAAATATATCTGGCAATACAGTTTGCCATTCAATGATATCATGATTTTTTTTCGTCCTCATAAATTATACATTTATAACTAATTGTTACGAAATCGTATTGCTGAGGAACAAAAATATGAAGTGTCGGAATTACGTCTAAAAAATGAAACTTATTTTTCATGCCACCTTCCAAGTTGAAAAACCGAATAAATATAAAGATTTTTTTATCACTTACTCTTATTATACTATAGGTACTTAGTATATTATTTCAACTTATTTTATACTGTGGAATAAATAAATAGGCATTTATCGATCAAGCTATCAATGTTTAAAATTTAAATTAAATTTGGGTACCATTATGTTGGAAACAATCAAGTTAACCTCAACTATAACAGCATTTCCCAAGCTTGGTCAGTTATAATATAAATTGTATTATTAAAGATGACAATTTAATAAAATAATAATAATTGATAAATAATGATATTGATAAATTTTTTATCCAGTTGACGTCATAGTCACTAAATATTACAAAAGTATAATAAAGACAACAACCATAACATTACTTATAATTACAGCTGTCTTTTTATTCTAGATATATTATTTTAGATAGTTTAACCCTTTGTCGACCAAGCATCGAATTAAGATATTTTTTAAATTTTTTTTTTGCATAAACATGTTATATTTGACCTATATAAGACTAATTTTTTTTCGTTTTTTTTGTTTTCTTACTCAAATTTTACTTAGGACCCTGGTACTTGGAAGTACCATTGGTCATCTAGACATTTTTTTTATTGGTACTTCGAAGTACCAACAGTCATTTTGCCATATTTTTTTAACATGTGGAACATACAATATTAATTTACAACTAGAGAAAAAATGATTTCTTCTCTTATTTAAATATTAAATAATATTTTTTTGTAAAAATAAGTATTACAATTTTTTTTAAAATATTTAATTCTAAATTAAAAACCTCAATAGCTCTAAGGTGTAAATTAAGTATTTTAGTCTGAAAAATGCAATATTATCAGGTCAACACCACATTAATTATTTTGTTGGTTGAATATAATTTTTTTTTATATTGTTATTTGTTATACATTTTTTATTTTTTTGTGAGAATGAATGGTACAATTTTGAATTATGTGTTAGTTGAATAATTTGAAAAAAATTATGATTCCATATTTGTCTTCATTTAACCACTGAAGTAACACATTGTCATTATTATTTGAAATTTTAAAAAATAATAGTAATTATGGTTAAATAATTCGGGCTGTTGTTAAAATTATTTATATAGTACGTAAAAAAAAACGATTTCACAAGCACGACGGTAGTTAGCAACACGACACGACAAAGACGAGTTGAGAACAGACTAAATTTCTCCTGTGATATACCAATGGTATTTATAAGTCCATATTATTATTTGTCAGTGTTTCGTTATATCGATAATGAATTCGAGCTAACCGAACAATATAATACACCTAGACATATATCTAAACATACAAAACTATTTATTTTGATCAAATTACAAAATATGTATATATAAATAGAAAGGAAAAACACCAAGTCATATACATGTGTTGAATACTGCAGTCCCCGAAATTAATCGTCGATAAAATGTTTAATAATAGCACAACCAATTTTAAAATAATGTTTATTTAATCGGTAGATGGTACTCTTAAATACCGACCAGTGAGAATCACAAATATATTGTTCACTAATATTTTATACGTATTTTATTTTAGTGGACTTATGAGTACCGTCGGTCGACAAAGGGTTAAATCAGTTTCTACAGAACTATTTTTTGCAATTGAAATAATTACGTAGTTACACATATTAAAAATACAAAAATAATTGTAAATACTACTTGTATACAGCGTTGTCAATATTACTGTAAAATCGTTCATAAAATTCACTATCGAATGATTTATAAAACATTTCAAATACATTTGAAAAGTGTTAACAATAGCGAATATTTACACGTATTTAAATAATATCGTTGCATTTGTTATATCGTTCGTCGATGACTACAAATATCCTTTATTGTAATTTTCTATACATATTGATACTCATAACGTTTTTATCGCCACATATAAAGAAGAAGAAAAAATTAATATATTAAATAATGATTTTTTGTGAAATTTCCATTAACCACATTGCCAACGGAGAAATATTTAAAGTAAAAAAAAAACTTGTGCTTCAGTGATTCACCAATTATTTGTGACTTTTCTCGGTGTTCGCCAGTGATGTTAGCATGTAATTGGCCGCAGCCAGAATACCAGACCACATTGTCAGGGAGAGTAAACGCCATTTTAGGGAGGGGAACACTATAAAATAAAAAAAAAACAAAATGTTTCGGTATTTAATGATTATAACTGATATTACGTAAGATTAATATTTAATACAGTTTGTAATCTCCTCTTTGGATTCTAAATGAGAGATTTCGAAAAATTTTCAGTATTGAGGTTACTTTTGATTGATTCAAATTTTCACGTTGGAAATCCCATCACGAGTCGTCAATTGCCAAGGGAGCAATGATCGGTCCCATCGGGCAACACACCGATTGGCTACGACGTTGCGTATGCGTAACCGTTTTCTTACGTGACGACGATCTCCACTCGAATTCGTTTGGAAAAGTGCTTTTCGTATTTGTGCTTAGGCAACGAAAAAACAAGAATAAAAGGCCAAATCAATCCGCGTCTCTTGGCCACCCCCGCCACCGATTCCGCTTTTCATTCGATATCTATAGGTGCTCGTCCGTGCGGTAAGCGCGTGGCCACTTTATAAAATATAGATACTATGAGGATCCCGGTTCAGTTCATAATATTGAAAATGCTCGTTTATATTCGATAAACACCATTGTAATCATAAAGAACACCTTCAACATCATTGTCGATAATAAAACCAATTAGTTGTTTTTGTTGTGATGATTTACTATAGGTATAGTTTTAAAAAAGGGCATTTAACAATATCTCCGAAGAGAAGTAGCCAACACGTTTACGCATTTTATTGAGTGATGTTGAAATGGAGCATTGACCCTAGAATGTATTAGAATTTTATCCGATCATTTCTTCCGTATATCGTACCGGACTAATGAAGTTCAAGAAATACCGAGAGACTAGACTTGGACTTTTGGGCGGTCGGTAATTGGACCACATTTTATTTACCTGCTTTGTATAAAATATTTGTTTACATTTTACTACCCGGAGATTGGGCCATAAATGTACAGCATAAAAGTATACAAGTATACAACGTTTATTAACTAATAATTATTTTTTTAATGCATAAAATACAATTTTTTTTTTCATAATGCCATACGCAGGATTCACAAATTTAATAAAATATAAAAAGCCAATTAAATTAGTCAAATAATAATAATTATCATAAATATTTTTTTTGAAAACGTTCCGGAACGTATTTTACTATTTAAACATCCGGTTTTAGAGTGATACATACTTTTCTATGGTATTTATCTCACATTCGGCCAACGATGATACGATGATCAATTTTTTATTCATTTACTTACCACTGATACTGTTTAGTAACGCACACGGATTTTTTTTAAATGGTTCTAAATTAATTTCCAAAACAGACACATTTTAAAATGAACACACGTAAAAAATCATATATATAAATATATATATATAGTATTTTATCAAAATATTGATATTGCAAAATAAATAAACGGGTTTTCGTTAACTACGATACCAGTGTTTGAAGTTAATGCAATAATTCGAACTATTGTGAAATATGTTTAGTAGACAATCGAAAAATCGTAAATAACCGCAATGTCCAAAGACAATTCGAGTGGGTGGTTTGCGTTTTGGCGAGTTTTTAAAAATTCCGATTCCATTTTTCCTCTCGTTTTGACAGACTGTCAGTGACTTCTACGGGTATGATTAAAAATGGAATATAATTATACTACAATATTCATGTTTTTATATTTTAGTTAAATTACAATTTTTGTTTTAAATTCCTTTTGCTCGACACTTTATTTCTATATGCTTTATATACTCTAAAAGTTTAATATAATTTGACATATACTCTTCCCAACATCTTATCTGCTTTATAGCATACAGAAAAACCAATAACTAATAGCAACAAATTTTATACTCGCTCAAATACATTATAAGGAACTTGCCTAAACACTTTGTTATTTTTATTCTGGAAAAAAGGTAATTCGCCCAAACCCATTACACTCGATTCGAATAGAGAAGAGTCCAATACCTGATGTAAATATCAGTCCACCTGAGTGAATGATAATTTAATAAACTCTAAAGTGAATCAAGGTAACACTTTTGAAAAAACAAAATCTTCAGATTTGGTCGGTGGGCAACAATGGAGTGGATAAATGTGTTTTTTTTTTTACGCCAATATTCATCATATTTATTTAAAATCTTAAGAACAATGTAAAATGTTTGATATGTATGAAATGATTATGTCTCATTTTTTTCGGTTTGACTGTTTAAAACGAGAACGTGTGAGTGTTAGTTTTCCGTGTCGTTATTACCGCTGCAGTTGTGTGGCGACATCGGTGTACTTATCAAATCAATATATCAAAATCGTATTAGTAATTTTAATGTAACGTGTTATTATTTATATTTTTATAGAAAAATAACACCACCCCAGCGGGGAGTTACTGGTGCCCGGTGATGACGAACGCGTTCCGGTGTTGCGGATGCGCCGCGCTATCAGGAATTTTTCCGTTCTTATTTTTTTCCACCACGTTGTTCTGCATAACATCCCTCTCATCGTCCGGACGGACAAAAGAGAAATAAAGGTCAAAATAAATTTTTTGCCGGAGATGTGATAATCGCAACATGTTGTTGAATGATTAATGATACGAAAATTCACATGGGAAAAGGAAAAACCTCCCTTCGTGATCTAATGATCTCGTTCGCGAACATTTTTTCGCACTCCCAACCCCCTGGTTGGTTTTAGAAACGAGTGGTGTACATGCAGCGATATTCCGACCGAGGCACTGTTTTTCTTTTTTCATTTTATTCTGTACCGTATACTGCTATATATTTTATCGCCATTAAAAGTGTTTTGCATTATATCTGACAACGTTAATGCTATTACGAAAAGTTCCGTTTTTTCATTTATTTATTTATTTTTTTTTGTTGGTTATGGCAAAACATTTTTTTAAAACCAATCAATGTGTATCCACCTCGTTTAGACCGATTTACATTTTATATTTACGTATGCACTGATCGCTTTTGTGTACAGTTTCGTTGCACCAGACAGTAATTAAAAAAACGTTTATCAACAATTATTTATCGACATCAACATTAGACTTTGATCACAAAACATAACAATCAGAATGGGCATTGATAACATTTTACACAGGCAGCATATGGCAATCATTATGGTTGGAATCAGTCGGCTACGAAACCAAAGATAGAGCAAGTTCAACACAACAGTTTGACCAGTCATTCCGGAAAAAAATTAGAACCCGTTCGTACAATAGAAATTGAAGAATAAACAATAAACATGAGACAATTGCGACATTGTAAAAATGTGGTAGGTACTCATCATTACTACACTCGGCGTTTACATATTATGTCTACAATAATGATGAGTATATATCATGTAAATACAAACGTAAAAATTCTTTATTTTCTCACATACATATTTCTTTCATGGGCATCCACACGAGCTTGCTCAGTGAGGCCCATTAACATTGTACACTATATTATGTAATATGTTTATTTTTATGTAATATTTTGTATATTTGTAAATAAATAATAATAATAATAACATACATGTCCCCTCTCCACTGTATACCCTCGGTATCCCTTTGTTATCGGTCCACCGCCCAAAGGTGTCCACCCCATACTTTGGTCATTAAAACGATAAAGCGTAGTCTATCCGTGTAGACTGCTTACGTGTAAGTATAGAAGAGGTCAATATACACTTACGTCATTACCGTTTTCTGAAATCGAATCTTGTTTATTCGATGTTATCATTTTTTAACGTTTCCACTACATTTACTGCCAAACTCTGAATGCCAATCATAATGCGGAATTCTAGATCGCGGATTTGTATGCATTCTCACATTTATTCGGGTTGATTAAAAAACAATTTTTTATCTTGCTAATTTTTTTATGCTTATTTTTTATTATTCCTACTTTTTTAACATTATAGTGCATATATCTATGCCTACATACGATTTTTTAGCGAATATGCAGTCGGTTTTTATGCTTACAAATCCGTGCTCTTCAATGGTCATTACTAGGGCAGAGGACTTGTAGCTCTAAAAAATCGAAAAATATGCTAGCACATATGCGTTTAAAAAGCTTATGATATGAACTTATAGTTTTTTTTCCGCGGTTTAATTTCAAAGTGTTTATTAAAATTAACAGCATTTAAAATAAGTTAAAACAATTGCCTAATATCAATATATTTTATGCCATTGCCAATGGAAAATAAAATACATTTTTTTTAATTTTCTTAACTAAATGCATCCAGCTTACTAGGGCGATTATGTGGTATCATAAACGATTATCTATCTACTAATAAAATGAATTACAGCCAATTAATATTATTGTCTTATCGTTGATTCACAAGCACAGTAGTCAAGTGAACAGTCATAGACTGTACTAAACGAGAATAATTAAAAATAAATACATTTTTGTAAAAACCTTTTTAGTATATTGTTTGAAACATAAACGACGGTGTGAAAAAAATTGATTTAAGTTAAATATAAGTCAAAAGGTATAAAATGGCGTGTAAAAATATTAAATATGTCTTAGAAAAAAAATCAAAAAATACTCAAGATATGCATTTATATGCAAAATAAAATTTCAAAACTAGTTTCGTTGAAACGTGAAACACATTTGTTTCGCATTCTGCTATTTTGGGACTGTGCAAAACAGATATGCAAATGCTACAAGTCCTCTGCCCTATTCATTAACATATGGTTTTTACAAGACCGTATCGACTATAAACGATTTCGGTGGTTATGAAAAATTCACAACCCTATCGCAAATTGTACAGTATTTTATTTTTAGTTATCATACATATTTATTTTTTTTTATTTTGATAGCAATACATCTTGCGGTACATTAGTACGTGCATCGATTTTGAATGCAATTATGTAAAGGTTTATCAGAGTAACAATATAAGACGGTACAGTCAGTGAACAGGTTCCAAGGACTAAGGTGTGTTAATTTTTATATTTCATTTCGTTCGTCTTTAGAACATAACCGTGTTTTATTCGATATTATTATAGTAATTATGCTTTTACGCTTAGATCATGATCGTAGTTAAGTGTAAACGTATATCTGGTATAGTTGCGAATACCGTAATAATAATAATACGTCCACTACCATCGGTTGACGTGTAGAAAAACTAGACGATCGAATGTGTTCATCAGAGACCGAACGTGCTCGAATAAAATCGGACCAACCAAAGTGTATGGTGATTCATTATCGATTGAGCTAATCGCCGTTAGCGTTAAAATAAAATTCCCCAACGGGCGAGTATGAAAATTAAATGTTTAATTTTTCGTAGCCGGGTGTAAAGTGTAAGTGGTTAGGATTACATATAATAGAAGCCGGGAGGATTGGCGATTAATGGATATTATTATTATTATTATTATTAAAGTTATTAATGGATCAGTTTTTAGTCCTTATACTCGTAGAACTAGCGGACCGGAAAGCAAAACAACACAACGTGTACGACATGATAAATTCGACAGTTCCGGTATAATAAAATTAACGTTGGCTATAGATATAACGTCATAATCATGTATATTATAATAAAATTAAAGTTCGACATCATTTGAAAATTAATAGCAACGTTTTACAAACAATGTAATAATGTACCGTATTAAATATTATGGAAAATATATTATTTTCTCGACATTTTATTTATTTATTTATCTACTTTATCATGTTATTATTATTTGCTGACTTAAGAGCGTTCAATTTTAAAAGGCAACGCGAACAGATCGAATCGTTACATAGGTTGCCACTTGTCCGTCCCTGGCGTAAGCGATCAACACAAAGTTCTTTAATGAGTTAATATAATTTAACTTTTCGAACAAATCATGATATTCATTGATTATGAATTGAACTAACTACGCAGAAAAAAGAAACAAATAGTCAAACACTTAATCTTGATAATTTATAACATACTGTTTTAAAAAAATATTATGATTCATATCATTAGCTCTATAGATGATTAATCGTGTGGTTTTCATGTCCATTATTATTGTTTTTTTCCCCAACGTTTAAGACCTTTATGCAGTTAGCGGTTAATACAAAAAAAAAAAAAAAATATAGACCTTTAATATCACGATAAATCGTTCACGGTGAATTAGAGTAGATCATTTAAAATACCGTGCTCCACATACTGTTTAAATACTTTATCAATGTTGTGAAAATAGTGGACTCATTAATAATCGCATGAAGACAGTGCGACTGAAATTTATTCGTAACGGTGACCGGGAGGAGAATTCGAAGTTGTTCGCTGTTGGGAGGATCGTGGTTTTTTTTTCTTTTTTAATGAGCACAACTTCGTAAGTCATCATGATAATTAAGTGTTTTAGCACGGTCTGAGAAATCGAACTCGCTTGATTTTTTATCGCTGCAAACATTTCTATTGTAGTTCGTATCATCACGTGTTACTGTTGCGTATTGTACTAACTATTATCTATTTATGTACACCATAGAGATCATGAGCATATCTTCGTTTGCATAATCATAGTTGACAATCGAAATACATCTGGTATACATTATTCGTACTCGTAAATCATCTATTACTCCTAACGAATAAATTATAACCCGCACGCGTTCGTCAAAATTGTGATAATAACTAACCAAAACGAGACAATGGCAAAACACAATAAACGTGACGACACGTCCTCGACGAGACTAGAATTAGAAAGTCGCCATACAGGATGCGTTCAAGCAAACACGCAACTGCGGTACAGAAAAAGTGTCGTGCACGTTTTAAAAGCAGTCGTGCGATTTACTTACGAATCGCGTGCTCCGAATCGTTCGGGTGCCGGTTTCCAATCTCTTCGTCGACTCGAACGTCTTCCCTCACCCCCGTGTTCCCGGCTCGCCACGCGCGAAGTGGCGAAGAACTGGTTTGTAAGTTTTTACGATTGTAAAACTTTTGCACGCGGCACGCGAAACTCTGGTTTTCCGGTTTGGAAGACGTTCAAATGCAGGAGCAGGGTTATTTCGTGCACGCAGGGTTCAGATTTTGGTTAACGTGCCGTTCGATCGAACAGTGTTTGTCGCGTCTAATGGCGGTGTACTATGACGTTTTTACGTGCGCACTTTTAAAACAAACGGGGGCGAGGTCCGAAACATTTATACGATGGCTCTAAAATACTGTAATAACCGTAGTGATATTCGCGTTACCGGCAGCGGAAGTTTTATTATAATATAATAGCGTCCATAGTAATAATAATAATAATAATAATATTAAACCCTGCAGTCGTCGTGTTGGATCGGACGCACAGGAGTCGGCGGTGACGGGCGAATTGTAAAGTTAAGTGTTCGGGGCTTATTACGCACGAGACGTATTATCTGTAAAACGTTCTCCGGTCGACGTTTTAGCGAAGACTAATAAACGAAATCTAAAGATTAACCGGATGTTCAGAAAAGCTACTTTGCCGTGCACACAGCGCGTGTACAATATTACGTGTGAACGCATATGTATGCGGAGTGTCTCACCGTGTATTACCGGGCAGTTGATGTTGACATTTTTTCAAGGGGACACATATAAAGCTACTACTAATAACTTTACAGTTGTTGCCATTTCACGGATTTCAATGTAGTCGCATTGTGTAAGATATTGTTCTTAAAACTTTAAAGTTATATACGTTAATATCCGATGAATATTTATTCGAGTAATAGCAATTTTAATTTCTAGAGTAGAGAGTATGAAAAATCTTTTAACTGTATAGTTGTAGTTGTAACCTACAGTAATAAATATAAATTATATATAATTGGCAGCTTCTACACATTGCACTGTGCAACGCTATACATGTATTATTGTACGTATGATTTTTTAGGTTTGATAGTTAAAAATGTTTTGTTTGGAAGTAAAAAGAATCTGGAAGAACGTTTGTGTTACGCATCTATTCGTATCGGAATTTAACGATTGTAGTAATTTAAGGAATAATGTAGAAGCTACTGATTACATTTCTGGACATTGCAGTCGTAGTGAACATCCACTAAATAATAGAAGGAGAAAAAAAGATTAATTTCAAAGGAAGGACACGTTTCTTTTTCGAGGGGATTAGTGCTTTTCTAAATCACCGCTAATCCCGCAATGCTGGTATTATGGAATGGTCGGACCGACTTTTGCAACGAAAATTGTCAAAACTTGCGTGTTAAAGTGAAAACCGTTCGTCTCATCTAGGTGGTTATGCGGAAAAATGATTTTCAATCGAATGCCGTTAAAAAACATTAATAATGAGAGAACCAAAAGTTTTTCAAAATGTACAGTAGTTTTCGATCGACGATCAATCAATAGTTAATCAATAATAATCAATAGTTCTGTACCGAACATAATCTTAATGTAAAACATCAGAAAAACTGGGGTGCACTCTGATGGGTTCGAACCAGACTTTCAGTGTCATGCTCCGGATTCCAAAGTGATGTTCGAACCGTTCGCTGTCGTGCGAGCAAAACGCTCACGGTGATATTGAAAAACGGGTAACTCGTATGCGTTTCGACCACTGAAATTTAAGCGGACGGAAAATAATAAAAGATTTACCAAAACTTAAAACCTACTCATTCCGTTGCAGTTGTCGGCCGCTGAACGTTACTAACCGCGGATGTAGTATTAAATTTGACACGCTCGCGGCGGGCCCCCAGTCCTCCCAGATGTTGTTCGCGGACGTTGTAGTTAATAACGCGAGTATTTCGTGCGCACGTCGTACACGGCGATATGACGTGCGCGTTTTTCGTGTTTTACGGAGTTTTCCGGTTTTTTTAGAGGTTGTTTTTTTTTCGGAAACTAAAAAAAAAAAAAAAAACACGGATACGGTCTAGAGCAAATCTCCGGGGGATCAAGCGCGCGAGCGCACCGGGTCGGCGGTCGTGGATCGCGAGTTTTGTTTTTCCCGAGAACCACCACCGTCGCGCCGCACGTATATATTCGCGTCAGAGTTCGGTGGCGGAATAGCGGCTTGGCGGACTCGGGCGGGGGCGTGAAGGAAAAATTAATGCGAACGGACGTGCCCTGGCGACGGTTTTTTTTTTTTTTGCTTTCTCTCTCTCTCTCCTCCCGGCGGTCTTTTGCCGCCGCATATTATACGACCCATAATTCATTGGTAACGTTTTCGGATCGCTTGAACGCCGCCGCGCAAATAATAAACGACTACGGCGCAAACGAGACTGAAAATACAAAAAACGACCACAGCGTCTACAGGGCGTGTCTCGCGGCACCGCGCAAAGGAGTTTTAGAATATTTGTCGTGGAGAACGAAAATCCGTAATATGAACGAGTCACAATACGTTCGAAACGTTTCGAAGATATAAGTGTTATCGTTAACCTTATTATTAATATTATTATTATTACCAGGGGCAGAACTAGAGGATGGAAGACGGGGAATCATCCCCGGGAGTAACATTTTAGAGGGTGTAATTTTTGTAATTATCAACAAATGATTTGATATTTTTAACTTTGTTAAATACTGATATAAGGTTAAAACTCAATAAGTGTAATTGTATATTAATTGTTAGAAAAAAATTTTCTAAAGAAGTATTTGATTATTGGTCTATGATAGACCATAATTTTAACATTTAACATTTCACCCGGGCGTAAAAATTTCTAGTTCTACCTCTGATTATTATTATACGTATTGTACGGTCGGTACGAGAACCGTGGTAAGGTTTGATTGTGATCAGGGAAATAGGATTGACTTGAATATGACTATATAAATTCAACGTTTTCCGATTTGTTTTGTACTCGAGAGATATTAAAAAAAAAAACAACAACGTGCCCATTAACTCAAGATGTATATATGTTCTTTTTTCCTATAACTATATACTTTTATCGTCCGAGTATATTATAATTATCGTTTAAAATCACCCTTCCGGAGTCAACACTGTTTTGCAGTACGTTTTGCGTGAGCTTATGTATTAAGTAAATTACTTAAACGTTTTTCGAGTATAAACACGCCCACTATTACGAGTGCTGCTCGCATTGCAACTCGGTAAGACGTAGTATTCTTTATCGCATTAATCTTTTTAATGCGCTTTTGAAGAAGAAAAAAACCGTCTGGAAATTATTAATTAAAATAATATTATCAGATTGCCCTTTGCTTTAGTGCATGCAAAAACTAAGATTTCAATATTATAATAGATTGCTTCGGTGGAAAAAATTTTCAGATTTTTCAGATCTTATTTATGTGTACGGTCTATTATTTTTGTTTTAATTTTTTAATTACATATAAGCTTGGTCTCTAGTTTCAATACTAGCTAAAAGAAAAAAAAAATTATAACAGATTTTTTTTGGTAATTTTCAAACGGTCAACTAGTACTTCATTACGTGTTATAATATTTAGCATTGTACGAGGCAATATATGATTTAAATTGTGTTCGAAAGAGGTTTCAAAATCACCCGTTACCACATTTTTATTCAAACTTAGCCATAATCAAACACGAGTTTTCCTTCGTGACAAGATAGTTGTTAGTAACAACTTTTAATTATTGGAAGTTATAACAGTCATATCACATATTCCTTTTAAATAAAATGTTTATTTATTATTATAAACAATTATTTTACTAGTTTTTAATATTTATAATACTTGTCACATTCGTTTCAACCTTCAATGTTCATTTTAAAACCAACCATGAATGAAAAATTTAAAAATTCATTTAAAAAACATTTGTAGTAGTAACTACAAATTTTAGAAATTTGGTGACAAACCAAGCTAGAACAAAATTAAAAATTCTTAACTTTTATAACGATATTTTAATAAAATATATATACGTACATCATGTGTATGTAATCCAGAGCTTTAGTTTCATGTATATCAATTTTAAAATTATTGAGTAACCTATTCAGTTTTTATTGAGTGGTAAAAATTTCAAAAGTTGCTTATAGTCGGTTTTGAAATTATAACATTGCTTTCATATTATCTATCAAATTTGCACGGAAAATACAATTTTGAATAGTCTTTAATAATTTGTTCAAGAGTTGTGTAATATCTACGCCTTCGTGGAATGACGGAATTGTACACGTTTGTAGAAAAAGTGCGATATTTTCAATCTACCTTTAACAAAACACCACAAAAATTATAAAAAAAAAAAGCAGAATGAATTCTACGAGAGTTTGGCATTGGTGTAAACAAAGTTTCGTCAAAACACGTAGTGATAATATTGCTGTTGGTTACGATAAGATGCGCAAGGTATGGGTAGGGAAAAAGAAATGAAAAAACCACCTGCCGAGCGCTATCGTTGCGGTTTGTATTGAGACGTTTTAAGAGTTCCGAAATCGCAAGCGATTACAAAGTAAGATCACACGTCGTATAAATGTGTACCGCACACAGCGTGATATGTATATGTAAATATAACGCAATGTTCTCGTACGGTATGTTATACGTGTAAAAGTGGTAAACATTTAAGCTTTCTAAAGTTTTCGGGCGTTGAATTGACACGACTACGGGACCGACAAGTTCGTACAAAATATCACGGCGGTAATAGTCATGATAACTGCGAGATTTCGGGACATTATTGAAGTTTCAACGGCAGAATAATGCGAGTTGAACACAAAACTTCAAACCTATCTCGGAGCAATAGGCGCAAGTGGTTATGTAGCCTGCAGTTTACCTACAGCAGTGCACACACGTTCATTTCCAGAGAGACAGAGCGAGGGAGAATGGAATAAAATATCTCGCAAATTGTAAACAATTTTCAAATGTTTTTACGTTTGGTGTGCAAAAAACCTGGTTCGGGTTTTCTCTCTCGCAACAAACAATGTTGTAATTATTCTAAAAGTTCGACGATAAAAGTTCTTTTGTTCCGATACGTAACCCCTTTACGGTACACGATACATACGATTTCTGTACTCGTCATATGTATATTTGTTTTGTTCCTAAAAATATATGTACGTAGGTACGTGTACACAAAACAATAATGCTTTTTCCATTTACCATTAACATATATGAACTAGCGGCTGATTTGAAAAATATTAATAATAATATCATTTGCCACCAAATGATTCGGTATCAGCGATTGTTTCCGGGAGTGAGGTTATGTTAGGTCCAATGTTGTGCTTAGATAAAAAAAATTATCTAGATATAGATAAGATATCTGGATTTAAAATTATCTAGATATAGATAGATAAAATAATTTTTATTTAGATATTTATATAAGGCATAAAAGTTTTCATCCGTTTGTAAGCGAACTCTTTTGGTCTTGGGTTATGATTGTATTATGTAACGATCCATTTCAAAATATAAAATATTTCACCAATAAAATAAAATTGAAAGTCATAGATAAAATAATGAAAAATATGAAGACGGTCTGACGATAAACACTGAACACGTTGTGGACGAGAGTGCGCTGCGTACAGTACAAGTTTTTAATAGATAACAGACGTTTCATGCCTAATATTTATTTTGTTGTACAATAATATTATGTAGACACGTCGAAGTACGAATTAATAGAATTTGGGGTCCGGTAATGACAATTATTTAGAGAACATTATTACATGAACAATGGACATAATTTATATATGAATATTGAATTTAAGACGGTCGAAGGATGATGGGGAACGATCAAGGCCGTAACTGGAAATTAATTTCGGGGGGGGGGGGGGTTGTAAGCCAAAAATTTGTGTTCTAATTGTATTATAATATTGTGTAGGTAATTAAATATGGTTAAAAATTTATAATATTGTAGAATTATAAATAGTATTTATTAATGAAATTCACATTAAAAAATTTTAGACTTAATATTAATTAGATTATTAAACTTAATTCTATACATTTAGTTTGAAAAATGGTTTATATTTTATATGACAAACTCTATATTTCTTTGTTTTTCATTTGAAAAAACGATTGATTACTTCTTCTGGATCTACAACGATATTCCTATGTACACTGAGTAATGCTAGGCCAGTCAATCGGTCTTCTCCAGTTGCATTCCTTAGGTAATTTTTTATTCTTTTCAGCGTCGAAAAAGTTCTTTCCGGTGTCGCCGTAGTTACTGGTAAAGTTGCCAAAACTTTTAATAAAAATGAAATATTTGGGAAAAAATTTTTGTTACAATTTGAATATGTTTCAAGTATTTCAGGAGATCGTTCTAATATTGGTTTATCACACCATTTTCTTTTCCAAAGTTTTAACTCGTTCGAAAGTGCATCCAAATCTAAAAACTCTGAGTATAATTCGAAATCATTTGCTTCTAATTCAGAATTAGTAAATTTATTGGGAAGTAAAAAGCACAGCGAAGATATTATTTTTTTATGGTTAGTGAAGCGTTCTTTTAATTGTCTTCTAAAATCATCAAAAAATGGTATTGCAATAGCTATACGAAAATATGTTTTCGGACAATTAGTAACAATATTCACACGATTTTGTTGACGAGCTACTATTCTGGGAATTCTAATATTTTCTTCTCCATCAATAAATTTTAAAAGAAGTTCAGATTTTTCAAAAATGTCATTAAACGTATGATCAATATTTTCACGTAAATGAATTAATTCGTTTAGTATTGTCTCGATATGTTGTACAGCTTCTACTAAGTCACAACTAACTAATTGTAAACTTTTACACAGTGGAAGTGTCATTGAAAACAGAGTATTTTATGTAACCATACTTAATATAAATTCACTAGTAACTATTGCTCGATAAAATTGAATTGATGTTGATGACGTATTGATGTCTTGAACTAATTGTAATTCTTCCAAAGTTTCAACAATGGGTTGGAAAATTTCAACAAATCTTTGAATTCCGTTGTGGTTTTCAACCCAACGAGTGTCACACATTGATGTCAGTTTAGTCCACTTGGTATTATGTAAAATGTTTTTTATTTTAGTTTTTAATATATTTGTCCGCATAGCCGAACTTTTAATGAAATTTCCAATAGATTTTATTGTACCAATACAATTTCTGACGTATTGAACATTGCACGAATGAGCTAGCGCTAAATTTAAAGAGTGCGCACTACAATGCACGTAAAGTGCTGCTGGATGACTTTCCCTTATAATAGTTTGGACGCCTTTAAGATTTCCACTCATGGACGTAGCGCCATCATAACCCCGACCGACCATATATTTATCGTTAATTCCAAGTGCTTGTAATGAATTTATTATTACAGAGGCTAGGTTTTGACCAGTTGTACTGTGAACCGGTACAAATTGTAAAAAGTCTTCACGTAAAACATAATTAATAGTATCAGTTGTCTCTACTGAATCTATATAACTAATACAAAGAGTCAATTGCTCTATGCGTGATATGTCGGTAGTTTCGTCAACGAGAACCGAAAAAGACTTCGCTGCATTAATTTTACAAACTAAAAATTATCTTGAATTATTTTCCCACAAATCTTAATAAAATTATTTTGTATACTAGGACTTATGTACATAGCGTTTAAAGACTGATTTTCAATATGATTAATTAATTGTTTATCTCCGCATGAAATTCGCATACGCAACAGTGCTCTAAAATTACA
Source organism: Sipha flava (assembly GCF_003268045.1). Lineage (NCBI taxonomy): Eukaryota > Metazoa > Arthropoda > Insecta > Hemiptera > Aphididae > Sipha > Sipha flava. The sequence goes on from NW_020273045.1 coordinate 743,248, forward strand.
ATCATTATGATCAGGTTCAACAATATTTAAATCAAGAGGACCCGAATCATTTCGCCCTCGAAGTGCTAACTCTTGTCGGCCACATAAAATAATTGTTTTTATAATTGGAACGAGTTTTTTTCTATTTTCAGAAATTTGTAGAGCTCTTGCGGAATTGAGTTGTTGTCGAATATCTGGTTGAAGTTTGGTATACGTGTTAATAAAATTTTCACCAAATATTACACTATTTTTATGAAATTGTGTTGTGCTATGATGGGATAAAGTTTCAATAGCTTTTTTCCAATTATTAAATGGCTTATTAATCAAGATTCCCAATTGTTGATGATTTCCCTTTCCTCCGAAATCCCTGGCAAATAAAACACAAAACGTGCACATTGCTCCTTGTTCACCTATTGTTGTGTAAGCAAGCCAAGAAAATCGTTTAAACCAATTAAACTGGAATTTTAAATTTCTTTTTCCAACTATGGGAAATTTATAAGTTTCATCGGGTGTCCATTTATTTACTAATAATTTATACTTCAATTCGTTACTTACAGTTTGATTCAAATATTTCCCAATATCATAAATATTAACGTTTGAGGTAGATGTTTCATTGTTCAACTCTGGACAATAAAGATTTTCCAATAAATTTAATTTAGGCTTTTTTATAAAGAAATTATTCATCATAGTGTTTTGTCTTTTTGCCATTTCAAATAAATAAATTAAACACTTCGTAAATCGTAGCACACTAAAACGTCAGAACGTAAACCAAATGTCAACTAAATATTGGAAATGAATATTGCCCGTGAAAAAGTTTTAACTATTATCAAAGACTATTAAGATAAGATTACTAAAATACTAAGAAATAGTTCTTTGTCGATTACACATTCTGGTGGTAATGTATTATACATATATACCTATGTAGTATGTACCTATAATATTATCAAGAAATCCGGCTGATACACCCGGAGTGAAGTTATTTTTAAGTTTATAACGTAGACCATAGCTGTCATTCGTATATGCACGTATCAATGTTTATCGATTATTCTAGACTGAAATAGTTATTTTATTACGACATAAAATAACGCGAAAAATTTCGGGTGGGGGGGGGGGTTTGAAACTTAGACGAAAATTAGATGTCAATTTTATTTTTTATCTAGATAAGATAACGATATGAAGTTTTTATCTAGATAACATATCTAGATAAATTTATCTAAAGCACAACATTGGTTAGGTCAACCATCTTCATCTCCGACAAAATATATTTTTTATGTATTTAATGTAATACGAAATCAAAATAAATTTGAAAAATCTAGTTGAATGCTTAATGTGTACCGTTCTGTTTAATTAGGCTTTAAAAATACGTAAATTATTAATTGCTACCAACTATATTTATTCATAATTATAGTTATAATAAAAAAACAATATAAAAATTTTAAACTTATAATTCAAATACCAATCATTCATTGACTGATCGGCGTACAACGAATACTACCATACCGGGTCACTTGAACATTTAAAGTTATGTAGTTATTACTTTTTTTGGTGTACTAAGGAAGTATTTTTCGAAAATCTCATCGTTTAGGGTTATTTATTTATGCGTATGATTATGGCTGGATGCATACATTTTTCAATTTTGATTTCCTAAAAAACTGTATGTTGTTTAATAAGTTGATTTTCATAATTACCAATAATTCAGTATAATTAATATACTGAGGTATATATAAATTAATAAAACTAAATATAATTTGAATATATGATGATTACACGATTATACGATTTTTTCAACCAAATTTTTTTTTTTTACAAAGAAATAGGATAAAGAAATCTTACTCTAATCTAAGAATGTTAAATGCCTCCCTGGTGAGATCGTATAATTCATCAAATTAATATTATTGTTATTGTTTTCCATCTCAATCACATACAAAATAATTAAATACATAAACTGAACAAAATTATCTACTTTCTGTAAGCATTGGTCATGTTTGATAGTTAACTTTGTATAGATTTATGAACAAATAAAATAAAAACAAAATTAGATCTGGAGTAATTAATTGATACATACACAATCTAAATGACACAAATAACCATTTAATAATTTACATTTTGGCATTAGATTATTTAAAGTCAGTGTTTTTTTTTTTTTTTTTTTTTTGTTATAACAAGCATAGAATTTAAATAAGCGGTCGAGGTATTTTATGAATATTTGACCGAATGATTATTTAATTACTTAACTGTTTAATTAAATTAGTTACTTTTGCATCACAAGAAATGGTTTCTCTTAAATCATTTATTACCCATAACATGGCAAATTTTTTTGAACAATAAATCCACTGGTAGTATATTAAATAATTTGAAATGTATTTAGCCGAACCGTCAAGAGAATTTTCGTGTAAACAAATATGGGTTATTTTTTTTTTTTTGATTTATTAATAATGGTTTCAGGCCATCATCGAAAAGACACGAAATAACAATGCGTACTGCGTTTGGCTTGGTATGGAGTATTTATTGTACGAATGACTTGTACTTGTACACTCGTACGTAACTTATGATTTATAAATAACAATAAAACAATAATAATAGTAAAAAACAAATGATAATGAAATTAAAACAATGCAAAAACAAAATCCGTCCATTAGTCGGAATAATTGAATAGGCAAACGAATGGTATTGCGACGAAAACAATACCTACACATTCATGTGTTGTTTATTTGCGCTTAAAAACATGTAAACATCACACTGTCCAACAGTATCGGTGTACCTGTTCGACTCCGATGACTAAACCGAATTCCATCTGGTGACGGTTTTATCGACGGTCAAAACGGACACGGCGAATTTTGCGTGCGCACAGGCATTCGAAACATTCCGTTGGCACTATCGATTGCAATTACGAAGGAGTTGCAGGCAGGGGTGTATTTTAGGGGGGTGATGGGAGTGTTCGTTAAAAATAGTTAAAAATATTGACTAAATATTAAATTAAATATTAAGTATAATCAATTATCTATTAAAAGGGGTTTTCTTGTTCTTTGTTATACGGAGTTTAAGTTAAATAATTTAAGTCCTCCCCAGAACATTTACTACGAGCTGCTACTGATTACCAGACGTGTTTTCTCTTTCTATCCTCTGTTCATCTCCAAACTTGGGTGCAACCGTACAGGTGTTTGACACGGGTGCTCGTGTTCGGGAAGTTATCGGCTAGGAGCAACTGGGAAACGCAGGGCTCTCTCTCTGTCCCTTGTCTACCCCGCGATGTTCCGCAAAACTCGGCAACACGATTGTTATTTTTTTATCGAACCGAATCGCAAGCCCGACCGGTGGTGTGCATTCACTACGGCAATTGTACGTATGATCATTGATTATAAATATATATATATATATATATAACGGTATGATCGTGAACCGAACGCTCTTAAATGTGTTCAATCAAATCTATGAACGTCGATTTCTGGGATCCGAATCGCTGCAGTTCGTCGTTTCGGGGTGAACAACGGAAACCCAAAAATCGCGATAGCGCCCAGAGTCGATATTGCAGGCCGCCCACAGTTAGGCCCTCCTCACACGGGGATACTCAAAAGAAACTGCAATCGTCTAGGTACTAGGAGACTGGGTGACTAGGCAACTGCAGTTGCCGGTTATCTTCACACGCAGTATACTAAATTTTTGTTTCTAATTTTTTGAACTAGTGTCGCCCTACCATTTCGACAGTACAGTTCAGTTTTTCGTATTATATGTGTACATTGATATTTATGCAGTAAATAAATTAAAATAAATACATTTTTTATAATGTCTGGTAGCGATTCGGGTAGCGACGAAGAAATCATTCCTCATCATTACTATAAACACCACTTAAACAAACGCAGAAGAAAAATGTTGGATCAATCCTTATAGCTCGGGATAATTTTCTATTTGTTGCACAAATTTTATATTAAAATGTTGATCGATGATGTATTATATTATTACGCACGAAATAAAAATTACCAAGCAACTCGATCGACCAAAGTAGCGAGGAGACCGGCATGTCTAGTCGCCAGTTGACTATTCGCGTCAGTTTATCAGACTTTAGTAGCGCCGTCTGAATGACGTCATTCATACACACACGAGCAGTCGCCTAGTCGCCTGATCTCCTAGTACCTAGGCGATTGCAGTTTCTTTTGAGTATCCCCGTGTGAGGAGGGCCTTAGGTTTCCAGGAATTTCAATCTCCGGCATCGTAATTCTTATTCTTTCGACTATAAAAATCGTTATTGGCTAATAAAAATAATCATTGTTTTTGCGCGGGGTGACGGCGGTTGAAATGTTTTTTTAAATACAAGAATTTCGTTCACATCATATTTACGCGTGACTCGTGAAATCAAGCGACGAGGAAATCAAGCAATAGAGCGTTCACCAGTTACTACAAACAAACATCGCTATGTATAATGGTTATAATCGTTTATCGTGTGTAATCGTACGTGCCGAAACGTAATATTTATATTGTGTAATTATTTCTTTGATTTATCGTTAAAAATATCCATCGTTATATCTATACCTACTTGTTGTACCGAAATCTAGATTTTACGCGCGATAAAATAACCGAACGAATCGTATGATCCAATAGTATCGTCAAGTTTTTCGCGCGATTATAAAGTCGAATAAAACTCATAACGTTGTGCAAACGTCTTACCCGATCGACATGGTCCATTAAGTGTTTTGATTTTACGCACGATAAAATAACGGAAAGGATTCGTAAAGTTCAATAATATTGCGCGGTCCTTTAGGTAATTATAAAATCGAATAAAAAAACGTATTGTAATCTGATGTAAACATCTTATCCGGTCGACATGGTCCATTAGTGTTTTGACGTCCTGCCATAGCTAAAGTAACGCTATAAATATTCGTGCCAATTCTTGAACAACATGACCGTTATAATGAATTTTCTGTTTTTCGCATATATTATTACGTGTACTGCACGTGTATATACCTACACAATATATGCTTACGTGGTATATACGTAGCAAATAAATTTCAAGAATACAGAAGTTTATGTCCGAGTAGAGTTTTACGTAAGAATTCCACTGATGTGATGTAAATATTCGTGTACAATTGTTTTCAAATGTATACAATACCAAAAATTGTAAATAATTTAGTTTTGGAATTTGTAATTCATTCGAAATCGAATCCAATGAGCCGAATAATTAAAGCATTATTATTTTCTAATCAAATTAAGTAGTTCATTTCGTTTAATTCTTGTTTATTGGATTTGATCGTCGTAGTCACGCATAGTTTATTATGACGTAAAATCGCCCACATTGCTTGAGCATCCTCAACTTAAATTAAAGCACCTCCGAGTTCCATGCTGTTGTAAGTCAAAAACACCTTTAGTTAACGGCATTGTTCCGGACGAGATATTGAACACATTTGCTAATACCGATAGGAAATTATGTTTAGCACATTGGATCTCAATAAAATAAAATTCTATAGTATAAAAATGAAAATATGCTAAATTATTTTCTTACCACGGTATTGTGAATATAATAATGGTATGATATAAATATTATTAATATGTGATTTTGGAGGCGTGTGGGTTAATGATGTAATAGCAACTCCGAGACTTAAGAAACTCTAGAACGCGGGAACGGACTTCGCACGGGTGTGTGCAATTGTGACAAAGGCCGACCACACGATTTTGTTACAACGGTTCCCGCGGTTTTGCCATCGTTTGGACGACGATCTGTCAGCGACAAAGGCTGGCTACAAAGCAATCCGTGACGCGTGACTCAAAGCGAAACGATGACGACGACGAGCCGGGCGCGGTCAGTTGGGTACGTATAACAAAACAGCCTCGAACCCGAACGAACGGTTCAGCGGTTTTTGGCCACCGCAACCGTAACACAACCGTTTCGGGTCGTTCTCTGCGGATCAAGATCGATTTATCGACCGTTCGTATCCCGAATAAACGTATACGTATCTGTTTATAGTTCACCAACACGTCCGTCTAGATTTACATTTACATTTCGACTGCGGGGTAACGACGCGCTGCGGTCCGATGATGACATTTAGAGCCATTTCATCGGCACTGGTCACGGATAAATACACTTTAGGACGTGGTGCCCGTTATAATTTTATGCGATTTAAGCGTGTTCTATAAATCCAGATCGTCTGTATGACGAGAGAAAAAGACACTGATAATTAATAATGTTTTGCAATTAGTTCTTCTTGTTCCACTTCAGCTGTTATTTATACTAAGGCCCGTCACTGTTCCACACAGCTTCCTCCATTTCTCTTTATCGTTTTCTTTTGTAGGGCTCGGATTTAAATGCCCTGAAAACCAATGAAAAGCGCTCTATCGAATAAGTTTAATTTTATTTTATCGCGAAACGCACTGAAAAGTGACGTAGGTACCTATACGTTTTTTATACAACGCATACAAATAATATTTTCTAACACAGAAATGGATAAAATGGTCAATAGCGCTACAACTATTATCGCGTATCGACCACTCAACGTTTAACAATGAAAGTGTTGTATTTTCAACGTTTGTGTACAAAGATATTCGCACACTATTTTCATTTTGAAAATAAATTGAAATATTCTTGCCGCATCAATTGAAAACGCTAAGTTATATCAACTACAACATCCACCGTTGTAAAATCTAATATGTTTTTCTGAAAACCTGAAAACTTATATAACATGACGTTTTCAATTTTTTTTTTTTATTTTTTTTTTTTTTTTTTTTTTTAGTTCGGTACGTGTAACCGTCACTTTCTAAAGGGAGCGACATAACATTATTGCATTACTATGGCATCAATATAAACTGGAAATTGAATTTGGAGGGGGTGCTTTAGAACCAAAATTATTTTCAATTTCCAATTGTGTTGCTAGAAAACTATTTACTAGCTACGGAAAACCGTAATCTGATTAAAAAAGATTTTGTCAAAAGATAATAATTAATTTTCTACTTACATTTGATAATAATTATTCTGCAATCGCACTTAAAAGTTTCAAGTTTTCACAGATCATCGCATTGTGTATATTTTTATTTATGTTGATTTTTTTTTTTTTTTTTTTTTTAATCCAATTTATCCGTTCTTTACTTAAATTAAATTTTTTTCAAGTCGTCCTTTAAAAACTAATTTCAAATTTCACAAACTCGTTAACATTGAACATGCAAACACATGAGTTTGTGCGTGCGTGGTCGTCACACGGTATATTTTCGTCCTCGTATGAAAACATGGAGTAAGTGTTGCGCTCTTGGACCTGATTCTAAATCACAATTGTAATGTACATAAATTAAAATTATGCGATAACCTTGAAAATAATCAGAAAATAATGGACTTCTTTAAGGAGTTTAACGTTTAAAAACGTTATTATTATTATTATTATTATTACGCATATTGATCGTATGAATAAACAATGACTTATCTTCGCTATTCATTAATAATGATCAGATAAAGCGATTCGAACAAGAAATGGGCAACACCGTGTTTATGAATATTTGACACACCGTAGCTATTCGGTACACAATTGGAACAAGTCATTGTTACTCCGAGGTGTTCATATTGATGGGACGGTAGACATTGATTACGATTTATAATAAAAGTGTAGGGTTCGTCGACGATCGCGCAATAATAGTAGAACAACCCAACAAGAACGATATTGTATCGGTCTGTTTTGTGATTGATGAAAAAGACGCGGTCGAACGCGGTTTCAGATCGTACACCGTTTCATACGGACAATCGTATTCGGATTTGTATGTCTTGTACACGATTTCTATTCATTTACTCTTCGACCCTGGAAATCCCTAGCGTTGGTGCACGCAAACTTTTCGTACGCGCACGCGTGCGCAAAGGACCTGGGCCCTGATCACGGGCGTTGTACCGTTTCATTTTGTAAAACGTCCCGGGATGTTATTTATCGCCGTCGTGCCCGGCGGTAAATAAACAATAAGCCCCGCGCTAATACGATTACTTCAACCCAACGATTACCTCCCGACGGGACGGAGAAATCGTTTGGAACAACGCGCGGTGGCGGCCCGCGAGAAGAGCAACTCACGACCGACACTCCGGTCCGGCCGTCCAGCAAACGCAAATGTAATGCACTGGCGGTGGTCGGGTGAACCCCGTTTTTCGATTTTAAAACCACCCCGTGTGCGTTCGGAAACGTTCGGCGAGAGGGGACGAGCACGAACAGAAAAAAAAAAAACACTCACCAACCAACACCGGTCATAAGCGTTGTTCGAGAAAAGGAATCGCAGCGCTTGACGGAAAACCAAAGCTCGTCGTGACGGTTGGTCGTAACGCGCCCCCGACGATTCGTGTTCGTGCGAACGATTGCTCGCGAACGGAAACCACCAGGAGAAAACAATCCCGTTGTCCCGTGTACGGTTCTGCTCGGAGTCCAAAGTGATATGGAAATCGGCGCGGTTTGGGTATGAACGCCCTCGCCTCCCCGCGTCGGCTGGACCCCGTGGTTGACGCGCGATAAATCGTATCGCGACCCCGGCGCCTCGCCACGGGCTTCCGCGGGCGAACGGCCGAAACTCGAATAAAAATAATAATAATTATAGTAAAATAATAATAATTGTCGATACCGCGCAAGGTGTAGGAAAACGGTCGCCGAGGCCCGCGGACGAATTTCGTCCGACCCGCAGACAACGTACTATACTCGTTGTTGAGCGTATCTTGTCGCTCACGTCTTAAGGATTGAATGGGTCCACCGTCTGCGGAACGTGTCGATTACGCGTCGACGACGGTCCGTCAATTACCGCCAACCCCATTGACTTAATTCCTGTTTCTATTAGGTTATAACTCGCTTCGTTTTTATTTGTGTTTTTTTTTCTTTCGCATGATTCGCAAGAAAAACAGACGAATCAGAAAACTCAGTGTTTTATATTGTTTTATTTACCGGGCCGCCGAGGGACTTTAAGAACAATTACTGTCGGCTTGTTTGATTTACCACCGGAAGTAAATGTTTTTTTTAATGTTATCAATACTGAACGTCATCATGAGACTTAATATGTATCATTTTTCAACAATTTTTTTTGCGTTTTAATAGGTTGAAAGTGACTACTGTAACAAAACATTTTTTTTTCCAACGCTAATCGAATATTTCAGTTGTAGTCAATAATTATAATATTTTTGTCATCTTAACTCGCTACCTTTATTACAACCTCAGATCGAGAAATGTGGATAATTTACGAAAAAAAAAAGAAAAGAAATTCACTTTCTGTTTTAATATATTAATTTTGAATAAAATATAGAAATATATATATATATATTTACGGCTGCATATGAATCACGTCTCGTTTGTTATTTATTTTAAAAGGTGCCATACATTCTATACAATCGAGCGAATTCAGTGTACGTAGGCTCTATAAACAAACTGAGATTGCGTGATTAGGGAGCTAACCATTAGTGACACTTAGCTCGGAATTTAATGTATAGGATTAATCAAAAGAGAAGATCTCTGCACCATTTTCATTAAATTCTGCGCTTAGGATTTCCAGGAAGTGAAGGAATATGTAAGCCTTTTATTTGTGGGTTATATTGATGTTCAAATCCATAAAAGGAAATTAATGAAATAATAGACGTTATTGAAGGCAAAAATATTAACAAACTATCCATAGCTTAGTATAATATAATAAGTCACATTTAAATTATCAAGCGGTATGGTGTACCGTATGTATCAAAAAATGTGAATAAAATTATTACCTTTGAAGTATTTGATACAAGATAAAATAATTGTGTATTTCGAAACCATTGACTAAGATCATCAAAAAAAAAGAAAAAAAGATGAACTTTCCATAGAAACAAAGGCTTTAGTTATTATTATTATATATTATTACAGTTGATGGTGGGCTGAAATCGCAGACGCGACGAACGACGATACTATCGGTGATTTTTTTCTGGCATGAAAACCGCGCGCTCGTAAATCGATATGAATAAATAAACGATAACCAGCGAACGCCGTGCGGGTGGATAAATGGATACGTGACGCCGTGCATGGTCTCGACACCGTAAAAAATAGTGTTTTATTTTTGTCTACGGATAAACGAGTGAAAAAATCCATTCTCTGAATAAGCATTTGCAACATTTATTTGAAAGGAAAATGAGTCTTCCAAAAGTGATTTCCGAGAGTTCAACAGTCGTATTTTTCCAATCCAGTACCCCCTTCACTCACCATCCACCCAACCAATGCAAATGCCATACTTGGGGATTCTACATTATCGTGTTGTTTTTAGCATGCCGAATGAATTTAAAAAAAAAAAAAAAAAAACGTATGCACGATAAAGGTATATTTTAAAGAGAAAGTTTACGTTTTTACAGAGTATTCGAACGGTTCCGAAGTCTGAAAAACCGTCATGATATGTATACCATTTTATAAATTAAATCTCACGTTTTCAATTTTCTGAATTTTTTATGACTTGCTTTTATTTACGATGCACAAGAAATGTATAAAGTTGGAAATAAAGACACCGAGAAAAAATAAGGTAGTTAAGGTAGTCTAAGGTAGTACTAAGGTATTCGAAATCGAGTACTCGTCTTAGCACGACTATACCTTGTCTACAAAGTTTGCGTTTTTATAAGAAACATTTCTATGCACCTTGAACCTATTTCCCACACGAAAGGTCGATCGACGACCACAATGATTATTTACATTTTTATCGGAGTACCACTAGCGATAATTTTTTCACGCTCCACGGGTTGCACGCAGTATATTATTAAACATTAGTTTACTGAAATAATATTTTCATCGCATCGTACGCATATTTAATAATCTTTTAAACGAGTGCGATTGGCTTCCTTAACATTTTTTATATAATTTATTATACACAGTGAATAAATATAAGAAATAATTGGTTGAATAATTAACTAGATGAAGATAAAAGATACATAATCATTTAATCAACTATATAAGGGTATAAATTAGCATTTATTATTTAGAAAAATGTAAAAGATAATTTTAAATTATTAGGTATCTATTACAAAAATGTATACTAATTGTACCAGATAATATGTAACACATCTTAATTTCAAAACAGTTGTGATTTATGGAACATTATAAGTCACATAAATGTAATTTCTAAAAAAACATTTTTAACAATAAATGATGGTTTACAATACCGTAAAAATTGGCATCAACAAACATATTATTCATTATTTTTCAATAATACATACATTTTTTACTTATTGAATAAAATTAAAGTATATTAGATTAAATAGACGAATCAAATTTAACTTTTATAATAGTAATAAATAATAATAATAATAATGGTATTTTAAAACCTGTTGAAGTTTTTTATATAAATATTCGGTATTTAAAACTTTATAAGAATATCAAATAACTAATACACATTAATAGTACACATTAATAATTAATAAACAAACAAACACTTAACTGAAAAATTATGTCATTCATTATTTTATTGTCATTTTTTCATTTTTTCTAAAGTTTTTTGGTTTTGTTTTTCTTGGTACGTTTGAAAACTACTGACAATTATTTACTAGTGATCCATAGTGTACCAACTAGTTGTAATTTCCTACATCTAGGAACCACCCCTAAAGTTGATAATCGAAGCACTTTTACTGTTCTAAAAGGTGATGGAAAACACATTATATTTATATAAGGTATACACTCATTGTAAGACCGATACATTCTTCACTCCATTCTAAATCTGAATTTTATCTAGATGAAGTCCTTATTTTTCTTGGATAATGGCTCAGATTACTTAGTTCCCATTTATATAGATTAGATAAAAGATAAAAATATACCAATTCATTTACTTGGATAAACCACAACACTTATTATACGGCAGTTTTCTTAACTTTTTTTATTGATGCAATTGATATAATATGTCGAAACACATTATACTTTTACATTATTACATATGCAATAAATTAATTTAAAAATTGATTGTTGTTTTATTTATTATTAAACCTATAGCTGTTTGTTGGTGTTGTATACTTTGTTTCGGCACTGTTCAAGAACGAGATGACGTATTTCGATGGACAAGTTAGCCCGACTGTTCCGAAAAAGGTTCTCTCCGAAGTAGTGTTATATTTCATCTTTTTCGTTGGATCTACACTGCAGTTTATTAGCAATGCTGAAAAACATAATAATATATTACATTAACAATAGTGTTGTTGATACTCTACAGCATTACGATTAATAATATTGGTGCAGCGCATCCAACTATAACTTGTTCTACGCACGCACATTTTTCGGTACAACTATAAATCGATTAATGTTTTTTTTCCATGCTCGGACCAATGTATATATATATATATATACGATAATATTACCCTCTTGTGATTTAAAATTAGTTCAGGCTAACTCAATGCACCGTAATTGCAAGACTCGCAACCATCTGTTATTTTTTTTCCTTTACTTGTAATTTCTAGACGTGCTTGTAAATATATATATATATATGTATATTTTTAGACGGACTTCTTATAATACCCTTTGCGAACTTCCCCTTTGGTGATTTATTAAACTCATCACAGGCCGTACCATCAATTTCAAAGGTACTCAGGGATTACTGCGCGCAATAAAGGTTTAATCCAATAACCGGAATCTCGTTGTAAAATGAAATAATTAATACAAAATCCTGGGCTTATCGCATTGTAATATTCGCTGCAACTCGCAAAATTAATAAACGGGAACTGTGTAAAAAACCCGATATTTGCAACATCTGCGAAGTTATGTTATTTTTACGAGTTACGACCGTACATTGGACAACATATTTCATATGTATCGCTATTAAACAATGTTATTTAAACTTTTCAGTTGGATAAGAAAAAAAAAAAAAATTAAATCGTTCCCATCTCGGAATCGCTTGTTGGCGAAAGCTTTCTTCCGCCGAACACGTATTCACGTCATCACCACGACGGGAGTACGTCGACTGAAATGCGGAAACAATGACGACTGGAGAACTCGAACGTACGCCTAATTTATGCATATTATATTACTGGAATAATGCGTGCGTGACGTTTGAATCAAATTTTTTGAAAAACCGACACCGACTGTATAGGATTAGAAAGGGAGAAAAGAACACTCGCGAAACGCATTCAACCTTCACAGCCCTGCGACTGTGCGACTGTGCGCATATTTTTGGACCGTTTTGTTTTTGAAAAATGTTCCAAAAGCTCGTTTTCGCGTATTACCATAATACACATACTGCGCCTGTGCTGCGGGAAATATTCTCCGGCATCACGTGTTCACGTCACGTCTGCACAACGGCAGTTTACGCGTGGTCCGCGTTATTATGGTGGCCCGCCGTGGCACGCGCCCTCGATAATAATAATACTATTAATCCGTTCGTCCGGGGAAAATTAATCAAAAACTCACCCACAGCCAAGGCCGTTCAGAGGGGGGGGGGCAACGAGACCATTTTACCCCATTGGCCCTATTGTTGGATTATTTTTTAGGGGGCCCCTATAAAGTCTTGATGCATAATAATTAATAATAAAGCCTCGATTACACTGAGCAATTTTACACGCTGCGTGTCGGCGATTGAAGTCGCGTGAGCGTGGTAGCAGCTTGTCCGACTACATCGAGCGATTAATTTCTAAATAATAGAAATGATATTCAATTCTGTTATGTGAGTATGTAATGCAGTACATGAATTTAAATGAGCTTGATTGGTTAAGATTTGGAAAAATACGTTTGCAAGAATTTTGTTATTCTCAGAGAGTATTTTGTTTATCATTTCTTATTATTATGGTCGAAGGGCCCTTAAATTGATTTGCCCCTTGCCCCAAAAAACCTTGGAACGGTCCTGCCCGCAGCCGCAGTCCGCAAGGCGCTCACGTTATAAGCCGTATACGAACACGCGCAAGATAGTGCCTCTTCATCCTCGTGCAACACGCATGGCGTGTATCGTGGTTCATCGTTAGTCTTGCACTCGAATGATGTTTATATTTTACCGTCAATATTTTGTTACTCGATCGTTAGAACAATGTTTCCATAAGCTATGAAGTCGATAACGGCTGCTGAAGAAGAAGTTTTGTGTGAAGAAGCCACTCATCGGTGCGCGGAGTCTCGTTGATTTCAGAGCTCTATGGTAGAGTCTATGAAGTTACTTGTTTTATCTGAAATAAAACAAAACGTTCGGAATTTTCGTGCAATAGCTTATTACGACTAATGTATCAGCTACAATGAACTTACACTTTTATAAAGTACATATCATAAACAAAATTACGATCAAGAAGTTATCTGAGAACAACGTAAGAGGTCCTAGGAAAACATGTTCATCGGAACTAATGTACCGCATGTAGTAAATAAAGTCATCAAATTTACGTTTATTTAATTGTTAACACGTTATAGTTTAACAAATATAACGTTTTTAACGTTTTGATAAGCCACAAGAGTATTGTAGGCATTCATTGAAGACAGATGTGAAACCAAAAACTGATAAAGTTAAATAGTTCGGTACAAACAGATATGTTTAAAAGCTATACGTATACATACATATGACATTTAGACATTTAACAATCTTTAATATCAGATAACAATTATTATATCGATAATAAGTACGAGACGATACACTTTAAAATTTTATGATTTTATTTGAAAATATAGCACGGGTCGCCAGTTGCAGGGGCGTATTTAGACTTATTAATAGGGGGGGGGGGGGGGGCCAAAATTTTTTTTTTTTTATGCAGGCAAAA
>NW_020273045.1:757973-768850 GCF_003268045.1 Sipha flava
TTTTCACTAAATATGGACTGGGTCTTCAATCAAAATAATATGTATATATTATTTATCGTTATGGAACGTATAAACGTTGTAATCAATTGAGCGTTTAACGCTATAAATAATTTTAAAAATTTTTAAAAATTTTTCCGTACACCGTTATTGACAATTAAAACGTTATGAAAAATTTAGCGTTTTGCGTTATTAAAATTAGTGTAAAATTTGAAACGTTTTCAAATGTAGTAATACTATACAATAAATCATAATTTTTGTTTCTCAATAAAATACCCATTACTACTTATATAAAAATTGTCTTGTTCTAAAAATTCTTGGGGGGGGGGGACGTGACGAATTTTTTTCATCGAGAAAAAAATGTTTCATCCACGAAATCGGTGATCGAACATCGATCGTATCATACCGCATCGGTGGCGTTGGTCCAACAGCGAGTCATCCCGTCGATTTCGATGACGATTTTGACCGCACGTGATCACCCGTTCAAGTGAAACGGTTCGCGTACGGCTTAGAACCGATAGAACAGAGCTGGTACGAACGAATCGTTTCGATTTTCGTGCGGTTCGCGTTTTCAATCGCTCCCGAACCGATCGCAAAATTGTTTGTTCGTGCGTACGGCGTTTTAATAACGCCAATGTACAGGGGGGGGAGTACGGTTCGATGAAAACTGTACGGGTAAACACGTCCGATTACCGTTAAAACCGGCGGTGCGCACAACAGTTTCTTCGTGTTGCCGGATGTGCGTTTCGGCAATTTCGCGCCGTTCAAATGCCAGACGAACGGTTTTCATCGTCCACGCGGTGCGCAACAGAATTCCGTTCCGTTGCCGTTCGGATCGCGCAGCCCTTATCGTAGCGTACCGCGTTCTTCGCGAAACGGCCGTAGTCTCGACGATCAAAGTTGATGCGTGCACGTGTTATCCGAATTCGTTGCGACACGCGGAAAAAATCGAATTCCTAAGGACACGAAACGTTTGCTTCGCCGGTTTGTCTCGCGTGACGTTTATGAAAATCGATATTGTACTTTAGTTCGTTTTCCCGGGCGGGTGCATGGGGCATCCCGTCACGTACCGCCGTACCGCACCATTCACCCTTACGCGGCGTCCACGCTCACGCACGCTGGACTCCGTCCTTTACCCCGTGCACGCGTCGTTCGTTTTTCGGAATACGCGAGCGAATCGCTATTCCAAGACCGGCTCCGACTTTGCGCGACCGTTTTTTTTTTTTTTTTTTTTTCACGTTTCCCATTTTTCGAACGTCCGCAACGAACGGCTGCTGGAGTCTTCCGTTTTTCCAACATGGCGACGACGCGGAAATCCGAAAATAATCGGTAGAATGCACTTCTTTCGTTGGTCAGTTTCAAAATTCCTTCTCGCATCACTAGATATCGGTGTTCCTTTCGTAGTTCGTACGCGCGCTACTAATTACGACAGAAATAATCCCTTAGACCGTATGATGCCAATGATGACCAATGAGAGAACCATTTATCAAAACTGAAGAGATTATATGTCACTGGGCACTGATATGATATACTTTCATTTTAATTATATTATTATTATCTTATATAAATGTATGCGTTATTTGTATTAATCATTTAAATTGTTGCGTAGGGTTCCGTCCGTAAATAAAGACAAATAAATAACACTGTGAACCATACAACATGCACGTACGTACAGTCCGTATGGTCATTGCAAGTGATTGAACGCGACTAATCGTTATTTTATTTTTACCAACCAAACGCATTAACGACGACATCAAGAATCGAGAAAAACAACATTCTACCTAGGTGACGTTGCACTCGTGCATTCAACACTATATTAAAATATAACCGAATTATAGCTGTTCTACCGTTTCGCTTGAAAACCAAGTGCCAGTAAATAATCCTCCGAACTATTTTTATCTTTTTGTTGAACGAAAAAAATTTATAATGCCCGGGTCGACAGAATAATTTATGTTACTTTCCAATTTTCATCTTTTACAATTGGACTGATTTTCCCCCTTATTGATTATGATATACAAATAATTGAAGTCATTTAATTCAAATGAACAACACATTTTCGGAAACGTTTTATTTCTACAGTTTAAATGTAAACGAAACTTTTTGATAACGCTATATATATATATATATTGTGTATAATATACTTTAAAAATTAATGTTTAAGCATTTTCATTGTTAACCTTTGGAATTAAAAATCAACTGCGAATATATAGATAAAACGTAAAAATATATTTACCCGTTTTCACCCCCTTAACAGAGGATTGTGGTAAAATCTTTATTTTGTCAACCCCTTCACCATTAGAAAAGTATTCTACGAATATGTCAAATCTTTATGTCCAGTGGTTTAATGCGTGCGTTAATGAATGAGTGTATCGGACATCTTCCTTCGCACAATACTTGAATGTACATTATTGTGTGTTCATTCTTCTCGTTTTACTCATTGAAATAATATTAAAAACAATTTTTTCTCGTCACTTGCGATACTATCATGTTTTGAATATTCCTTTGTGTTCTCCTGAAAGTTAAAACAAACAAAGAATTACCCGAACCCGGGGTTTATTTAAAAAAGTAATTTTCGAAAATTAAAAATTGAACGATCTAGACTCGGTACGATCAACGATATTATTTCGTGTCCAATACTACGATTTATATAAAATGTATATTAATGTAATAAATACATTTTGTATTCAATTACTACCTACGAATTAGTTTTAAATGAAGCAAGGTGATAATAAAATAATTATATGTGTTTGACCGGCCATATGAGTTCACAATGTTGTTGTGATACGAATCATATATTATTGCGGGCATGAAAGTACGCATTGTTGTATATTAGAACGGTTTATCGCATTATAATTTTGCACCGAACAGATAGCGCATAATTTTATTGTAATATTAATAATTTATTAAACGCGTAAACGTTTTGTTTCGAATAAGATAGTGTCACACGCAGTCGTTAAACTTAAAAATGTATAATCCGTAGGCGACCTTTTCGCCATAAAATCTACTAATTAGAATATCCGCTGAATTAAAAATTCATTGTTGAAACCGAATAACGCACGTATTTTCAGAACACTGTTTGCAGTATACATATGTATATGGTAAGTCATGGTCGAAACCAGCGCAAGATTTTTCTCGCGTCGCATAATCGATAATGCATAAATTTTAGATTACATTTTGTTCATCCGTATTTAATTTATTTAATTCATTCTAAATAGGTGCGATAAAAATCAAAGTTTTAATCGTACACAAAAAAAAAAAAAAAAACCCGTTTTCGCGAAAAAAAAATCGTTTTAAAATCCATTAGATAAAATACTTTCAAGGTTTTATTTTATTTTCGTAAAAGTTAATGGTGTATCCATCGTCGCACACGTAACTCTTACCGTTATATACCGATGACGGATGGTAAGAAAATAAATACATTTTATGAGATTTTAAATAGCTTTCAATATAATACGAGTATATGCGTATAAAAAATATTTTAAATGTTCGGTTTTTTTCCGACAACCGTATTATAGTTGTCAAGATTTGCATCACAGCTACACATCATTCGAATATTTCATGCTTTGCGTGACGCACAATGCAAAGAATTTATTTTCCGGCAAAATATTTATGCATATCCTCAAGTATCTCTCCGTTTTTATTCAATGTTTTATTTATCTACTCATACACAGAAGTAGTATAATAGTAACTCGCCGGTAAATCGAATGCTGAAATAATGTAATAAAATTGATAATTTTGATTTTTTTCATGGTTCTTCGATATTACTATGGTCTATTTGTTGTAATAATTTTAGTTCATTATACCTTATACATATAGTCTTATACATAGGCGTCAGAAAGAGGTATCGAAGGGTATCTTTGCTACCACAGAGATATTTATGGGGTAGCAAGGGAATCTTTTTGCTACCCCAAAAAAAGGTATAGATTTTAAAAATACATTAAAAGTTTATTATTCAAGAGCGTACGATCATAGACTATAATATTATTACTTTGATTGTATCAAAAATAATCATATTTTGTGATAAGTCCAATACGAACAATTAGACAGTGTATACGTCACACCAAGATTTATGAAGAAGAGTTAGCCGTTTAAGTAAGACAGTTAAGCCAGTAAGCCAGCTATCATGTTAAACCTTTAAAAATTTATTTTTTAATTTTCTAAAAATAAACTTTGCTACCCCGAAATTTGGACTTTAGTGACGTCCGTGCTCTTAGAGCTAACTTGGTTTGTAGTTTCATTTAGTATTATTGCATTTATATAATCAATTAATTATCAAGTTATTTCACCATGTCATATTTTGTATTTTATATTTGTATTTTGTTTATTATTAACTGTACTGTTCGCCTTACAGGCGCAATCATCCTTTACGATGAAATGGAATAAAAAATAAAATATATTAGTGTTAAATTTTAAATATTGGTTGGTATAAATCGAATCGAATAAATGTTATCGAACAGATCTCTTCGAACAACGTGTGTGAATGTACATGAATTATTTTGCAAGAAAATGCAACATTTTTCGTTCGCAACCGATACGTATACATTGTTGAGGTGTATTAGACGGACTTGTCACGTTCTATAGAATGTATGCACATTGACTCGACTTGCACACGTCAATTGAATTGTGTGTAATAACAAAACTGCTTATTGAGATCGATTCGGATGGTTTTTCGATTTCGCTGGACGTCGATGACGGGCGCGAAGCGAATGCATTCGGCCGTAGCGACGTGTTAAAAATGAAAAACAAATTATTCGTCGACGTTCTAAACGAATTTTTAAAGGGCACAGTAAAAAAAAAAAAAAGGGCTCGGAGCCCGTACGGATTCGCTGCTGTGTGCACTCGCACGTGGAAAATATTTATCTTTTCCCGAAACAAATCGTCTCCATTGCCGAACGTAAAGGATCGATCCGAAACCGACGTCGGACCGTAAATTATGTTTATGTGCACACGTACAGAAGCGCAGTTTTTCCTCGGGCCCGCGATTGTCCCGCGAAGATTATGGCCGTACGCGTTTTACGCGTTTATTTCTTTATTGGCCGATAAATCTCGCAAACGTGTATAATTTCGTAGCGCGTAAAACTGCAGCCCATGTCCAAAGAAACATCGAACGATGGCGATTGAGACGCGGAAACAATATCGACGCGCGTCGTGAAACGGTTCTTCACGTTGACACCAAAAAACCGAAAGCAACTACACACACGGATTTAATTACTACAGTTAAAATTATTGCCCCGGACACGGGGACCCGTTGGGAAATCTGACAAATATTTTCTCCAGACCTTTTGTCCGCGGGCTTGGGATATTGATCGAAATAAGTTGAGCGCGTCTTACCCACCCGTTGTTGTTGTTGTTGTTGATGGATTCAGTGAAGCTGCTGTGTTTAATAGTTGGTCGATTCACCGTTATTCCGAAAGGTTTAGACAAATAAATTCAATACGCCGATTTTGTTCGAAAATACACGGAATAAACGATGTGGATTTTTTTTTACATTCTATGTTAAAACTAAAACAACGTGATCGCTAAATTGGCGGTTTTAATGAACAAATATGAACTCGAGGATTTTTTTGATTTTTATTTGCACGAAAAACAATTTGTCAAGCTTTGACATTTTATAAATTATAAAATGTTTAATTATAACGGTTTTTAATTGATTTATTGTTCGATGAATTAATCAACTATAATCGTAGACTAAATTAATATAGACTATAATTATATTTTCATTATTCAGATATTTTTATCAAACTACGATTAAAAACAAACAAAAATTTCATATTCATAAGATGGTATAACTGTTCTAAAAAGAGTAACAAGTTTTTTTTTTTTTTTTTTTTTTTTTTTATTTAAACTTTGTAAATACAATTAGTTTCAACAATTACGAATTATAAAATACAATTATTGTTACAAAAGCATTAGAACAGTATAAAATAAAATTAGATTAAAAAGCCTGAATGGTTAAAGAAAGATAGTATACTTAAAATGATGTTTTTTTGTTTATTAGAAAAAATATTTATTGTATCGAAAGGGATGTTGGAGGTGTTCAAAATAGATAGTAGGTGGTCACGATGTGTTGATAGGCTGGGGCAGATGTAGAGTAGATGGTTAATATCACAGACCATAGGGTCATGGTGTAGTGTGCAGTAAGGGGAATCGTTCAGTGACAGTTTAAAGGAGTGAGAAGGAAGTCGAGTATGTCCAAACCGGAGGCGGGAGAACGATGTTATGCATTTTCGATGAATATCAAGGTTGTGGAACCATGGTGTTGTAGGTATGGTAGGAGATATATTTCTGTACCAGGTGGCGAAGTGAGGAGGGAGTGATCTCCAGTGCCTAAGCCAAAGATTGGATGAACTGGACCTAAGGATGGGGATAAAATCTGACCATGGAATTTTCGTACTTGAAGGGAGTCTGAGGGAGGCAGAGGATTTTGCTAGCTTGTCAGCGAATTCGTTACCTGCAATTCCAGTATGGCCTGGTACCCATATGAATTGAATGTCCGAGCCAGATTCCGTAAGGGATAATAAAATATGTCTGATAGTGATAATTAGAGGAGAGGGATGTGAATTGAAAACATTAGAGGAGAGAGCTTGGAGACAGGACAGAGAGTCAGTGGCGACGAGATATTTATTCGGAGGTAAAGATGAGATTGTATTGAGTGCTTCAATTATAGCGAAGCATTCAGCTGTGAAAGAAGATGAAGTGGGAGGTAGATTGTTGGAGAAAGAAATGTGAAATTCCGGAATATAAAAGGAATATCCAGCTGATAAGGGAGAGACAGAGCCGTCCGTGAAAATTAGGATGAAGAGCGGGAAGGTGTTATGAATGAAATCGAGAAAAATATTATTCACATGATTAGGCGGAGCGGGAATTAGGAGGGTTCGCGAGTGAGATGGAAAGTTATTAAATAGGTGAGTGATAGGTGAAAAAAGTAAAGATTGGAAATCGGTTTCATATTGTGGAAGTTTATTAGACTGGATGATATAATTGCGCGTGGCTGCAAGTGAATGTGCCATTAAGGCGAGGACAGGAAGAGTCTTTTGGACGTATCGCCAAGAGAAATAAATCTCAAGGAACGAATTAAAAATATAAGATTCTTTATTTGCTAATTGTTTGAGTAAGAATTTACCGGCAAGCCATTTGGTTCTTATATGAAGTGGTTGACAAGATGTTTCAACTTCAATAGCAGGAGAAGGAGTGGATCTTAGGGCACCAATAATGGATCTGAGACAAGAGATTTGTAAATTATTAAGTTTATTGAGGTGCGCGAGAGCAGAAGAGCCAGAAAAGAAACAGCAGTAATCAAACTTCGCGCGTATGACGGATTGATAAATAAGTATTAGGGTAGAAGGGTGGGAACCCCACCAAGTATTAGACACGGATCTGAGAAAGTTTGACCAGCTGGTGGCAAAAATAGTTAAATCATTAAGATGAGGAGACCAACGAAGTTTAGGGTCCATATTTAGACCTAAATATGTATGATTAGGAACAAAGGGGATTGTGTAACCATCTATTGTTGTGGCGTCACATTGGAGGTAACGTCGTCTGGAGAAGATTAAGGACTTACATTTTTCAGGAGCTATTGAGAAGAAGGAAGAGGATAGAACATTATGTAAAGAGCGTAAAGCATCGTTAAGGGAGGCGATAGCAAGGTTGATTTGTCTGTTGTGGGAATAAATAACTATATCGTCGGCGTATACAAGACAGTTGTGACTGGGAGAAATAAGGCGATTGGTAATAAAGCACATGTAAATGTTAAATAGAATTGGGCTGAGACAGCTGCCTTGTGGAAGACCAGTAGTTGTCGTACGAGTGTTGGTAGTGCCAAAGGGGGAGAGAAAATGTAAGGTTCTATGAGAGAAAAGGCGAAAAATAAAATTAGTGAAGGAGAGTGGGAGATTTAGTGCAATTAGGCGGGAGATTAAAAGAGGAATGTTTACGGTGTCAAAGGCACCGCGAATATCAATAAAGGTGGCAACAAGGTAATCTCTGTTATTGAAAGACTGATAAATATCACCAATAAAGTTGGCAAGGCAGTCTGTGGTGCCCCTACCTCGTCTGAAAGCATACAGATTATCAGAAAGAATTGAGTTAGACTCTAACCACCAGTCTAGTCTATTTTTAAAAATGTGTTCGACAACTTTACAGAGCGAAGAAGATAAAGCAATCGGGCGAAATGAATTATTCGAATGAGGTTTTGGAATAGGAATTACCTTGTATTCGGTCCAGGATAAGGGGATTATATTAAAATCAATTAAATTATTAAGTATTTTGAGTAAAATTCCTAATGCATTGGTGGGTAGATGTTTTAACATAAGAGGGGATATACAATCAATGCCAGAGGCGGCGGTTTTTCGCGAAAAAATTGCAGTGTTAAGTTCATTTATGGTTAGCGGTAAACTTAGACAATGAGAAGAAGGTGGGTGCGAGTGGTTGACTGAAAGATTGGAGGTAGTTTCAGATTCCGAGGGAACATAGCAAGGTGCAACTTTTGTACAGAAGTCATTAAACCATACATCGTTATGTGGACGGGTGAGTGGGTGAATGCAATTCCGAAAACGTTTGGCGGTTTTCCACAGTGACGTGATGGAAGAGGAAGGATTGAGGTTGTTACAAAGTAATTTCCAGGCGTTCGATTTCTTTGATTTAAGTAACCGAGTAGTATGGGAACAAGCGTTATTATATCTATAAAAGTCGTGAATGGCGCCAGAGCGGCGGTATATTTTAAATAGCTTATTGCGATTTTTGACAGCTTGGGTGCAGGTGGAGTCCCACCATGGAGGAGAAGGAGGATAAAGATTGTTGTGTATGTGTTTGCGTTGGATAGACTGATTGGCGGAGTCTAAAATTATTTGGACAAACAAGTTGTAAGCTTCGATTGGGCTCAATGAGTTATCAAAATTCGTAACTTTGTGGTTAATTAAGTCGGAAAATAAGTTCCAATCGGCTCTATTAAAATTGAATTCCTTGGGTGTAGATGGAGAAGTTACGTCGTTCGGAGTGGAAGTTCTAGGAATATTGGAGGCGGTGTTACCGTTTGCGGATAGAGAAATAAGTATAGGGAAGTGGTCACTACCATGAGGGTCCGCCTGGGTTGACCAGGATGAGGACCACACTAGATTAGGAGAACAGAAAGAAATGTCTATAGAAGAATTGGGACAGTTTGGTCTACCTAGGTGGGTGGCGGTGCCTGTGTTAAGAATAGAAAGACCTAAGGAATTGATGGTATTGTAGATCAAGTTGCCACGTCTGGAAGCGAAGGATGAACCCCACGCAGGATGATGGGCGTTAAAGTCGCCTACGATGAAACTATTATTACAGGTAAGTTGGAATAAGGATTCCCACAGTGCTAAGGAAATATTGGAATCATTGGGGATGTAGCATGACCAGAAAGAAATAGTGGGGAGGTTTTTGAGATTCAGAACTTCGACACCAATAATATCTATTTTATGATTGGAAAAGGATTGTTTGAGGGTTGCATTAATATCTATTTCGCGGACGTTAAGTGAGACATGTGTCATAATTGTAGAGCCACCATAACCATCAGCACGGTCGGCTCTAAAAAGATTGAAGTGTGGAATTTGAAAATTCCTGGTTGGGAGAAGCCAGGTCTCGGATAATAATGCTATGGAGCATTTAGAGTCAGCCAGAAGTTTCTGAATGGAGGGAGATCGGGCAGGAAGGCTACGGACATTCCATTGTAAAATATTGATTAAAACCATTGGATTGTTTTTGAGATTAGAATTTGTATATTAAAATGTACGAAAGGAAGTGGGGTGATTTGGAACTGAGATTAGTTAGGGTAAAGATATAGTAGGAAAACCAGGTAAAGCTAAAAGAGCGAGAAGAGAAGATTCGATTAGGTTTTGAAGAGAACTAGTTGTTTGGGAATTGAGAGGAGCATTAATTAATGATTGTGTTAAATTGGTTGCAAGAGTATTTACCCATGTGAAGTCATTATTTTGATTTGGAGGTTCATTTATCGAGTGGTTATTATGAACGTATTCCAAAAATGAGCCATTGGGAAGGGAAAAGTTCTTTTGGGTGGGAAGTTTAAAATGTTTAACAGCCCGGGGAGTGGAATGGTGTCTTGAAGTTCTTGGAGAGTAGAGATGCGTGTAGTTGGTTTCAGTGACATTGGGCGAGTGTTGATGATTAGATTGTGGGGGAGGGGTGATTATATTTTTAGAAGAAACCATAGGCTGTTTATTAACAATATTAGAATAGCTAAAAGCTGAAGAGACCTGATTATGTTTTTTGAAGTTGATGGCATCGCGGAAAGAGATGTTTTCGGTGGCCATGATCTTTTTGATGTCACGTTGGAAATCCCATTCTTGACAGCTGCGATCGGTGGCGAGATGAGGGAGGTGACAGAAAAGGCAGCGAGGATCAGTGGCTTGTACGGACGGACATTGGTCGATGGAGTGCTTGTTTTCTCCACAATGACTACATCTTGGACTGCTACGACAAAATTTGTGGGTGTGTCCAAACCGAAGACATTTGTTGCACTGAAGAGGCGAACGAACGCTAGGCGAGACATCGAAGAGGACGTTGAAAATTGAAAGGGATTTCGGAATTTTGGTAGACAGAAATTTAATTTCCACAATGCGGGTAGGGGTGGGGTTACCGTCCCTGTGGACGACAATACGTTTGAATCCAATGATGGGTACAACACATTTTGCGCCTTCCAAAAAGTCCTCCTCTGAGAAGGAGGTATCCAATTTGATAACTCCGTACGAAAATATTAGGGTTGAGGGTATGAAGGCCGATAAATTGTGTTCAGCTAGGAGAGGCGAAACGAGGCAAATATTAGCGTGATAAGTCGAATCGAATGTTACTTTTAATTTTTTGTGACCATTTGGTTTAATATTATTAATACCAAAAAA
>NW_020273045.1:769250-821843 GCF_003268045.1 Sipha flava
AAAAAAGAACGCGACTTTAATGCGGTAACTGGCGATAAGACGACCGTTAACGACGAGAGGTAGGTCGCGACTGAGTAACAAGTTTTAAAACTACATCTTAGAATAATTATTAATTCAAGTTTAATACGAATGGATTTTACCGTAAATTTCAATCCGGATAGAAGATGTATTATAATAATAAGATGTATAACTACCATTATGCGTACATTTTTCATTGGGAATTTTGATTATTCTCCTTCAAAATCGAGTTTATTTTGACCAAACTAGTTAATTTTTGATGTTTCTAATTCTGGTCTATCAAATGATTTTATCGAAAGTTTATCCGAATCAATATATTATTATAAGACTACAAATTATTTATCTGTATTGGAAGTTTAAATTTTATTCCGTATTGTCCGTAACAAATATACATATACATATGAGAATGCGCATCTGTGTGGAGTGCGATTAATTAAACGGTTAAACTTAATGCGAACCAAGCGTTATCTTAACAATGAAATTAGTTTTTTAATTGGTAAGAAAATATATAATTCTTTTAATTTACTTGTATCATAATTAAAATATCAAGTTATTTGTCAAACCTATAATCGATATGAATTAAAATAAATTGGTTTGTTCACGTGGACGAGTTACTATGTAGGTTTTATCTAAACGCCAGTGTTTAATATTTTTGACAATTTTTAATTAATTCAATACTGTGAAACATAATCTTGAATCACGTATACAATATTGATATTAGTTATTTGTAAATATAAATTAAGACAGTGGCGTAAATATGGGGTCGCACGACGATGCACTTGCACCCCCTGTAAATAAAAAGCCGGTGCAAAGATGTGCGTTTGCACCTGCTAAAATAAATTGAACTCAAAAATCAAAATTCTATTATTATATTATTATTATCGTTTTATTGAATTGTTTAATAAAAGATAACAGAACTGAACAAATGATAAAAATATAAAATACATCACGTTAAGGTTCGCGCACATTGCCACGGTGGCAGCAGCGGTAACGGTGGCGGCGGTGGCAGTATCGGATATTCCTAGCCCGCACACACAGCGGCGGTAGCGGTAACGGCAGGGGCTCAATTTCAATGAAAAAACTGAGGATGCTGAAGCCTTTCTATCTTTTTCATGTTCCTTAATGGTTATAGACACCCGCAAACCGTACAATTCAACAGTTACTAAAATATTTGGTGAATATATGAATGTTTCTTAATTTTAATTGTTCACATTATTTTATATTTTTATTTCGCGTATAACGAATTACCTGTCTATAAACAGTATTCGGGCTTATCTAGATAAATTATCTAGATAGATTTTTTGTCATCTTTTATCATATCTAGATAAATAATGCTAAGTTATCTAATTACTTATCCAAGATAAAATTTTTACTTATCTAGATAATTGTCTGTATTCTTGCCAAGATTAGAATTATTTTTAATCTTGTACGGAGATGAATCCAACAAATTAGAGATCGTCGAAATCGGTACAGCCGTCCTTAAATTATAAATTCTGTAAATAACCTGACTTTCTTTTATACATATAGATTTTGTATTCATAATCATAATTATTATGTATTATTAATAAATAATTATTATTTCTTGATATGTCATTTTATTTGTATTTTCATGTCGGGAAAATATTTTTGGTATTTTTAAACTTAATTTCTTATTTTTCCATGGGATTTCCAAATATAGTAGGTATTTGATTTTAGTATACACACGTAACTCATACACTGAATAGTTATTACTTCACTCTTGGAACCCGTAAAGTCGTAACTACTTATAAAATAATGAAAATTATCAAATTAATATTATATGGAAAACAATATTGTTAACTTAAAATATTTTTTTATGTATTCTGTATTCATCCTGATACGTACAAAGCAATTTTCATTTTTTTTTTTATGTTAACATTTTAGTGATTAACTGTCATTAAATATTGTACAATATTTATAAATACTGCTTAATGGTACACTACATTACTACAATAAACATTAAACACCTAGGTACCTATTGATAATAATGATTATAATCAGGGACGTATTTAAGGGGTGGGCCTATGCCCCTCCCTATTCACCGTATTTTATACTTTATTTATTATTGTAGGCTCTCTTATTTTTCACGCACGGGTACACGGTGAAATACTGGAATATAAATATATCATGATAATATGATACCATCGATTAAACAGATTAGCATTGTATACACCCTGAAATAATTATAAAACCTGAAGAAGTAGTTGATGCATATGCTAATAAACACCCCAGACGTCTTCAGTTATTGTAATTATAAAAATTATATTTAAAAATATGTTTTATTATAAATTTGTGTAATAAAAGTTTATGTTTCTATCAAACACTTGTATTTTGATTATTTGGTTATGAATAACGACAATTTGTTGAGATGGAAAAGTTATAACTATGTATACTTTGAACTTTTTGTTTGTGACCCCCCCCCCCCCCCCCCCCATAAGACATTTTTTAATACGCCTCTGATTATAATTGAGTCTTCATCGATATTATTAGAATATGAAATATTAACCAAAAAATAACAATTTTTGAAAATATCATTTTTTTATCGAGATAAAAATGAAATTATCTTTTATCTTTATCTAGATAAATTTTGTATTACCTATTCCTAAAACTGGCTATGGATATAAGTATAATAATATTTTATAAGCAAGAAAATAAACAGAATTTCCGCCTCAACACAGGGTTGCCAGATAATGTTTGAGTCGTATAGCCAGTAGAGAGCGTTCAGGTCACTCAAAATAGCCATTATCTCAGATAAGTCAGGTAGCTCAATATAGCCGATATCAATGTTTAATTTATACAAAAATTGAAGTTGTTGTATTATATTATTTAAGTTGTTATATTACAATAATATTATGCACTATACATTATTAATGCACACACTATAATTAGTAGAGAGCGGATCTTTAGGTTTTTACATATTTTTATTGGTTTTACGCAGATTTAAGAGGATGAAAAATGTGGACGATTTATCCATCATAAAGTTCGTAGGAAAACATTTATTTTGCATATTTTAGCATATGCTAAAATATGCAAAATAATACCAATTGCTAAAACAATAGCACGTGTCTCCAAAATGTAAATTTTCAGGAGATACAAAAAAACTAATTATTTATAAATTAATTTCTAATATAATATTACTAATAATAATATATTAATATTAAATACTACTAACAATAATTTTTCATAAAACCAACAATTAAAATAATTAGTGATTATAATTAGGACATACGAGGTATTGTCTTTACTATTCAGTTGATTTTCTTGGAGTTACTTGGTATTGTTTTGGCAACTACGATATTTTGGACATTAGAGAATATTTAGCCTGTTTTTAATATTTTTGAATTTATTCAATTATTGTTCATAAAAAAGCATATTTTATTAATTTCTCAAGTTGTGATTTTTCTAGGAAAAATAAATTTAATTGTTATACTTATATTCCTATGTATGGAATTGTTATCCATTTTTTTCATTTAAATAATTTTTCTTTTACCAAGGAATGGTGTATACAAGTTGTTTATTGTTTTTTATATATAACTGGATGATTATTATTCTCTTATGTATGAACTGTTTTAAATTTTTATGCTTAAATAATTTACTTGTTACCAAAGAAATTGCCCATATCAATAATTTAATGTTTTTATTCAACTATTTAAGAAAAATAAGTCGTATTATCGCATATTTACAAGTTTAAGAAATATTTAGAGAATATTTTAGGGTTTTTTTAGAGTATATTATCTGTACATTTACAAGTTCAAGGAATATTTAGAGATTATTTTAGGGTTTTTTTAAAGCATATTAGTATCATATTTTAAGCTTTTAAGAACCTAAAAATCCGCTCTTCAGTAATCAGTATAATATTATTGATCATT
Source organism: Sipha flava (assembly GCF_003268045.1). Lineage (NCBI taxonomy): Eukaryota > Metazoa > Arthropoda > Insecta > Hemiptera > Aphididae > Sipha > Sipha flava. Next base: position 773,156 of record NW_020273045.1, read on the forward strand.
AAACACTTGTAAATTAAGCACTTCTTCTAATGCATAATCTTGAGCGTTGTTGCTGTGGTTGCTATCTGAATTACTTACTGTTAGGTCTTGATAATACGTCGAAGAAGTAAACTAGATATATTATACAAAAACAAGGTCACTCAACTCAAAATACAGTAACCAATTCCCAAGCTACGACAAAAACCGTTTTCATGTTCAATACCCGAACGTCGTAATGCCCGGTTCGTTCGTTTTATCATTATTATTTTTTTTTTATTTCATCATTAATCTTGATATCCTTTTTTAGGAAAATGGGAGGGTTAAATTCTAAACCTCCCTGGCTATGGCACCCCCCCCCTCAATTAGTATCCATTTACGTGCCTGGCACAGAATATATACAATATAGTTGTTTTGTGGTAGTGACTTCGGGAGCCTATTTTAAAATAGTCTCCTGTCGACGATATTAGGTTAAAAAAAAAAAAGCACCCAAAACCACCCATTTAAATTTAAACAATAGACCAATTGACGTGTGCACACGTGAGTTTATAATTTTGGACGATAAGGACCTTCGAGGTAGCCCATTTGCCGAAAAACCGCCCAATCTGACAACACTGCGTTGTACCGTCCGTCCGTATCGCACCATCAGTCGCGCGAACGCGCGCTTCCCGTTTCGTCGGTATAATAATTCGTTATCACGCCGCGCTCGACGTACCTACCGTGTCCCGTTCGCCGGCCACACGTTTGCTTCCGTGGCGCACCGTCATCTTTTTCCGAGCTCGTCCAGTCCCGTACGGTTCGATAACGCGTCGCCATGTTCAGCGTGCCGGCCATGCGCTCGGCGTTCCACGGCGCACTCATCCAGGACGAAGACGTGGACGTCAAGAACTACGTGATTGCCTACCAGGAGCTTTGCAAGTAATTCATGCCCAAGTTGTGTAGGAGAAACCGACGTACTGTTGTAATTCTCGCATTACGTGACCCGGTGACTCTTCGCCGTCGACCGCTGTGCGGAGGCGTCCATTCGATTGCGATTGCCCTACGACGTGCGTTTCGATTCATTAACCAACTTGGAACCCGGTGTTGGTGAGTTGCGGCCCGGGCTTGTGAGAGGTGCGCACGAGTTGCGGCCCATACAACAATCTATATGTACTATAATATATACTATACATAGTACATGTGTATAAACATCACAATATAAATTTGTTAACACTACGTATTTTCTAATAATGTCGTATATTATTAATATTTGTCATTTCAAGAATTTAAATAAAAATAAAATAAAAAAATGTTCGTGAACTAATAATACCGTATAGTAATTTCATTTTTTATCTATTGTCTTGGTTAAAATAATAATAATAAAAAGAAAATAAGCTAATAAATATAATAATGTTTTGCGTTTCTAGAATATGATTTATAATGATAATAGTATGCAATTATTAATGTAAATTATTATATATACATATTATATTATTACAACAGATGATACAATAAAACGATCTATATTATCTTTATTGTATTATATAAAAGATATAACTTGCCATACGTGTCGAACAATTCGTTTATCGTTGTTCGTTTATCACTTAATGTATAGCCAACACCGAATCGTACATATAGTTACTAGCCAATAGGTACATAGGTGATGATAATTATTCGGGACGCAACTCACTTATAGCTAAAATATTGTCGGGCCGCAACTAACCTACGGCTAAAATATTATCGGGCCGGAATTCACCGGTCTCAAACACCGGAAACGACACGCCGGGCCGCAACTCACCCACACCCCTTGGAACGGCATGTCCCGCCCCCACCACATAAAAAATTTTCGAATTTTTGAAGTCTACCACGGTTTCAGAAATCTGCCCGCCACCGGTTTCTTCTGCAAAAGCCATCCAGACCATTTATTAATATCGTTGTAATTCTAAACATCGTTTCGCACGCAGGTTTTGTTCTCAACTCGGCGCTTTGTTCGGTTTCGTCGTCAACGACCTACAAGATAAAATCGATCGGCTTAACAATCTAATAGCCGACGATGAACAGCATTTTTCAACGGTAAAAAACATGATACTGTATGAAAAATCAAATGATATGGTGAAGGGAAACTCAGGCTGTATCACATTGTTGAGGCTGCACCGAGGACTAGGTAGTTCATCCGAACAATGTTCATTTTACCTTTTTACCTATACCATTTAACCATGTCTGTTTCAGATTTCATCATTCTGTTCATGTCTAAACTTCTTCACCTCAAACCTAATGAAAGTACCACCCATTCTGCTATTAAATCTTATAATCAAACATTAGCAAAACATCATACTTGGTTAGTACGCCACGGAGCTAGGCTTGCTATGAATTTTTTGCCTTGTCAAAAAAACTTGGTTTGTCAAGTGAGTATTTCATAGAGATTTTATTATATTAAGACTATTCCTTTAAATTCTTTAAATATAATATTTTAATTTAAATATATAAATTAAATTCATTTACCATAAACTAGTTTTGTATTTTTGTACATTGTAAAAATATAAAGTAAAGTAGTACTTAATATTTTGTATTTATTAAGGAACATGGTAACACTTTCAGTATGCTATTATTATTATTATAATTTAATATAAAACATCAATATCATACATTATTCAGTAAATGTATTGAACTCTAATTAAAATACATTAAAAACCAAAAAAACATTGAATATGTAATTAATATTATTTTGAGAACTTATTATTTTGCTTACATAAGTAATTTCAAAAGAGTTTTTCTCATTTTTTGCTCTGCTAATACTAGTTAGCTATTTATGATGAAAAAATGTAATAAATAATTTATATCCATTATCCTTCTATTGCATGTAACAAATATTGTTCCAAGCTAAAATTTTAATTTAAAATTATACTTATCTGTAATAATTATAAAAATTTAAATTTATTTTAGATGAAAATTAAGTTTACTCGTTAATATATAACAGTTTTTAAACTTAAAACAAACAATATAGTATTATTTATAATTGATAAACTTTATTTTTATTTAGGGCATTGGTGATGAAACAGTAGAAGAATCATTAAATACAATGGCCGATATGATTTCCAAAGCTACTTTAGTTCATAATAGAATTAATACTCTATTTTCAGACTATGAAATTTTGAATATACCCTGAAAGAGTGAAAACTATTATTTTACACATATTAATATTCAGTTAACATGTCATATAATTTAACAATTAGTATATTCTTTTGGAGTTACTTAATTCAAGAAATTTGTATTGTAATTAAAATATATTTTGCTCAAACTCATGATAATATCAAAACCAAGCACCGAAATCCTGATGAGTTGTACGACTTCAGTTCTGGTTCGGTTCCTAGAAAAAAAAAAATTGGTTCCGGTTTTGATGCCGATTCTAAAATAACTAAAATATGGGTTTCGGTTATTTTCGGTTTTAAAAAAAATTAAAATTTTGGTTTCGGTTATTAAAATAACAAAAATTTAGGTTTTGATTTATTTTCGATTCTTAAAAAATGAAAAAATTAGTTTCAAGATTGGTATTATACTAATGTGAGAAAAATTTGGTTCTGTTTCGATTCATTTAAAAATAATATTAGTGTTAATTAGCGTCAATTATTGCAGTTGATACCAATTTTCAACCATATATCCTACCATAACTTAAGTGGACTTAGGACTAATTAAGTAAAAATGTATCACCGTCACGGCTACCTTTTTTTAAACATCGTTTCATTTTTTTTTTATGGTTTAAACATTGGTTTACCAATTGTTATATCATAATTCAGTATTTAAATTTTTAAAATGTACACTACTATATATTTTTAAGGTTAGAGACTTGCGTTCGGTGGTTTCAGTAGATAGTACATTGGAAGGTCTGTTCCACTTTCATAGGATTTTAATCTGATCATTTTACCTCATAGATAAACACTAATTATAAATAAAAGTAATTTAATTATAAAAAAACCGAAATTAACCGTAAAAAACCTTTACAAAACATCATCGGTTCCGGTGGGGTTCCGATTTTTAAATTAATACAAATAAAAGTCCCGGCGGGGTTCCTGTTTTAAAATAAATTTAAATTAGAGTTTCGGTAAGGTTTCGGTTCCAAAACCGGTTCTTTTAGGTACGGTTCCAGTTCCTGATCAGAACTTCTACATAAATACCTAAATACTAAAGATAGTTGTCATAATCAACAGAAACTGACCAATTATATAGTAAAATGACCTATAATAATTTTATATGTGGTTAAGTATAATATGTATCTAATTATGGTTTGAATCAGGGATTGTTTACCGAAAAATTATTGCACGAAAAACAATTTGTCGAGCTTTAGTACTTTATAAAAAATAAAATGTTTAATTATAACGGTTTTTAATTAATTTATTGTTCGACGAAATAATCATGGAATAAATTATATAGACTATAATTGTATTTTAATGACTTGGCTATTTTTATCAAACTACGATTAAAAACAAATAAAAATTTCATATTCATAAGATTGTATGGTTAATTGTTCTTAAGAGACTAACAAGTTTTAAAATTATATCTTGGAATAATTAGTAATTCAAGTTTAATACGCATGGATTTTTCCGTAAACTTCAACCAGGATTATATATAAGATGTAAATATGTTTTACTGGATTATGTTTATAATAAATTCGAAAATCTGCATCGCAATGGTTAATCATACTCGTCCGGATATATTAATACGGACGGGTGTGTGCGCGTTTGATGTTGGAAGACAGTTGGACTAAGTGATTTCTATATCTAGACGAATATCAATGATGATCGATCGTTTATTCAGACAGATATGTAAATGTCGCGCACCATAGGTCTTAGCTCCGATGCGATCGTCGAGGAAGATATGGCGAACGGAACGAAAATGTCGGATAGTCACGAACGTGTTGGCCGCCGACTCGGGACGAATAAGTATAGTGTTTGAAGCGGATTCCGTTCAATACCATCGGCGGTCGATACGCGGACAGCCGCCTAATACGGCGGACATGAAGGTCGGGTCCCGATCACGTTGCAAGGCTAAAAGAACGTCGTTTAATGTGATCGGGCAATTTCCGTTTTATCGAAACATATTATTATGGACCGTATTGCAGGGATTAAAACTGTATGCGGTACGATACACTTCGTTCAATACGAAATCGAAAAGAGTGTTGCGATTCTATTCCCTACATTATGGTATTCGTTTTTAATTTTACAGTTTTTTATCAAATCATTTTACACATTTTTTGAGACGCATCACCGGCGAAATCCGAAATACCGTCTATTTTAACCGTGTTACTGGTTAACGTTTGAAAGGGGAGTACGACAACATACTAATGTGTGCAGTACGAAAACGTATGTATTTTAGCCTCTGCCGTATTGTCTTCGCCGAGAAGATGGTCGAACAATGGTGTGCGCGATTCTCAACGGTTAAACGTGGCGAAAACCTGACGCGAAAGAAAAACAAAAAAAAAAAAAAAAAAAATTCGTCGGTGCTTCCGGCACGTCGATTTTCAAAAGACAAAATCGATCCCGTTTCCCGTTTGGCGGCGGGTAAAAGGTTTTTGCCGTCCGAACATTCGGGCGCGACCGATTTTCCGCAGGACCTTCGCCGTGCGCAAATCGCACACGCACAGGTGCGGCAAGTCGCATTATTATTATCCGGCTCACCGGGTACAAACGTTATCCCTACGACGGCGGCCGACCGTTGCTGTAAATCATCACGCGTACAAATCATGAGCGCTAGCGATTGCCGTCTCCCGAGTGCGGTACGTTATCGCAGAATGATAAATCATTTATCGCGCACTATTTTACTGCAGTGCGCGCGACTTGAGTCAATAACTCGCCCGGCGCTTTAATTACGACGACGGCGCGCGATTATCGCGTCTACGAGTCGTGAAATACGACCCACGCGCACACACGTCTTCCGTGTGATAGATACAGGGCCGTCCCAAAGTTTTTCGGGTCCAGGGGCGAATGAACTCGGGGCTCTTCGACCATAACAATAAGCTACGATAGACAAAATACTCACTGAGAGTAACAAAATTCTTGCAAACGTATTTTTTCAAACCTTAACCAATCAGGCTCGTTTAAATTCATGTTCTGCATTGCATACTTACGTAATAGAATTGAATACTGTTCATATTATTTACAATTTAATCGCTCCGTGTAATCGCTACACGCTCACAAGCGCGCGACTTTAATCGCTGTTACGCAGCTCGTAAAATTGTTCAGTGTAATCGAGTCTTTATTATTAATTATTATACATCAAGACTTTATGGAGGTCCCCGAAAAAATATTCCAACAATGGGGTCTGGGGAAAAATGTTCCCATTGCCCCCCCCCTGCTCTGTTAGGCCCTAGATAGATAAATAGATCCCCCTCCGCGGAGCGGAGCCTACGCGATAAGATGTATAATAACGATTCACGACGTCGGATTTTCTTTTTCGATCGCCACACAGGCGTAGCGTATTTGCCGAGTACGACGATCCACGGAGTAGGTGCAATCGATCGGAACGATCAAAGAAAATGTAGATACGAAAAAGAGCTGGACTCCTGGTATTGCTGTATCGGTTTTTAAACTAAGTTAAGTTTTACAAATGTATGTCTAAAACAGTATTGACGAATATATGCGTTATTTCAATTGTACTTCACTTTAAACATCTGTAGCAAAGTCGTATGAAATTACCAGTATATGCTGCTATGTATTCGCTAATACATACTGCTTAAACGGTTATTATTTGTGTTCCGTACTATTTATTAACAATGATAATATTAATCAATCCTAATCCTTGATGTATATAAATTTGCCTATACAATAAGGAGCATATATAATTATCTATACATTCACAGTTCCATCGTAAACATAATAATTTTTTGATAGCGGATTCGTAACATAATAATATTTTTTGATTCAGAAAAGTTGTATTTGGTCATATTATATAGTGTGCATACCTGTAGATTTAACATAAATCAAATATTGAAAATGACTAATGAATTGAGTGAGCAATTATTCAGCGAATACATTACAACATTAGAATCCGACGAAGATAATATTAGTAGTGACGAGTATGTAACAACAGATGACGAATACGAAAATAATTCTTCTAATTCATCAAACATTTTACGAGAACGGTTATTAGAATCGTTAAGTTCATCAAGTAATAATAATGATAATAATGCTACGATTAATGACAAAGAAAATAATAACACTGATGATATTGTTATAAATGCATTATCAATAGTTTTTTATGACAGTGTTGTAATATTACCATCAAATAACGAATTAATTATTGCTAATCATAAAAAAACTACCATAATGCCTACACTTTTCAATGGAAATTTTGATTATTCTTTTTCAAAATCAAGATTTAAATGAGTTAATTTCTGATGTTTCTAATTTTGAACCATCAAAGGATTTTATTGAAAGTTTATCTGAATCAGAATACTATTATAAGTCTAACAATTATGTATCTGTATTGGAAGTTCAAATTGTATTCCGTATTGTCCGTATCATATATAAGGTACATATACATATGAGAATGCACATATTATATGGAGCTCAGCATGGCGATTTGCTGGTCTCAGTGCGAAACGATATTATATTTTTGCGATTTTTTTTTTTTTTTTTTTTTTTTTAATTTAAAAAGTATTAATAAATCACTCCGGTTATATTGAAAATGCTAAACTTTAAATCCTGAGTGGAGAACAGCAGAAAGTGTTTGTCTTTTATCTCAAACGTTCGGGAAATATTATGCATGTAAATATTTTCGGAATATATAAAATACAACGCACATCACCATAATATACGGTTGGAGTCTGGAATACGATAAAATAATATTGTGCGACGGTAAGTCAAAAGGTGCGACGGGGAAATGGCGTGCCCAGCATTTTCAAACTGAGAGGGAGGCATAAATTTCAATAAACTTAAAACCGTTGTAAATGTAAGGTTTGTTTTTTTCACACAATAAAAACAAATACTGCTCAATAACATTTTGTTGAAGTACTATTATTATCACGTGGATTCAATCGAATTCCCATTCGACTTAAACTTCACTCAGCGCAAAGTGGAACACGGTGCGGCGTTGAAAATATTTTAAATATTTCAAATTCGCATTTTAGTACCGAGTAGAGACGAGCGGACCAAAACGGAATCCGATTGTTGCATCGTTCGATTATCCGTGACAATCCGTTGCGAAATAATGAATTCCCGTTCACTTCGATGTGGTATTTAACCGTGTGCCGACCAGCAGTGGCATATATAGGGAGGCTAGTGGGTTACAGCCCTCCCCTCCCCCCCAAAATTTTTTAAAAAAAATTAAAAATTATTTTAAACATATGTTATATTTTGATTGTGTTTTATGCTTATTTAGAATTTGCGTCCAACGTCGAATCGTTTTGGGACATTTTGTAAATGAAATGTAGATACTAGTAAGTACCTACTGTGTCTTGTTAGCAATTCTTAGATAGCAGTGGATATTAAACTCTGTCCATAGTAGCCACTTCCGAAAACATTTTCTGTATACGCCACTGCCGACCAGCGTACAAAGAGAATGCGTAGTATTTGAAACTCGCATTATCCCGTTCCCCCGAACTCGTCCTTGCAACCGGGATCGAAGACACATAAGTAGCCCGATCATGGGATCGACTTATCAGTAGTGTTGGCCGCACCTGGCCTCTGTGTTCACTGCCGAAGTCCGACGAACGGTATATTATTTCTTCGTTTTCTACGCGCGAATGTGTCATGAACGACGTGCGTGATGACACGGAAAATGAAAAAAACAACAATAATACTATACGGGGATCGTTTTTAAAAACAGTCTACGCGCACTGTAAAATTGTATGCGCCCAGCAAAACCCGACTTTCCGGTCGCCATGTTATTATTCCGCCGCAGCTGTCGCGCGCGCGCTTCACCATTTATGTAAATGTCCGAAATACCCGAGTCGTCAAAACAAATCTCTCAGCAAACACTAATATACACTTATATTAATAATATAATACGAAATTGCGTACAAAATAAAATTCACATCGCAGATCCGGAGTACGGGGTGCGTTCAAAAAAACTAATTTCATCGCGTTTCGTTTCCACCCTTGGGCGGCAATAAGGCCACGCGTCTTTTGTAATTCTGTTTGTAATTGTTTCAGACAAACGATTTATTTATTATAAACGATTTCATTAGAATCGAGAGTCATCCAATATTGTGTCAATATATAAAATACGAGCGTGTCGTTTGATAGCGATTTAAAACGGTATACAACAACAAATAATTATTACAACAATTAAAAAACGTCCATATGAAACGGTTCCATGTTATAATAATTATAATAATATCAACAGCCGAACAGGAATACGAGTGCGATCAACTAAACGATTAAATCAAAATTAGTTTTTTAATTGGTAAGAAAATATATTAATTTTTCAATTTACTTGTATCATAATTATAATTTCAAGTTATTTGACAAACCTATAATCGATACGAATTTGTTTGTTCACGTGCACGAGTTATTATGTCGGTTTTATCTAAGCGCGAGTGTTTAATATTTTTTTTACAATTTTTAATTAATTGAATATTGTGAAACATAATCTTGAATCACGTATACCATATTGTTATTAGTTAGTTGAAAATATAAATGAAGTATTTCATAAAAATATGCAAGACAGTAAATTGTAACACTCGAAAAATAACAACACAACACAATAGAATTCAATGCTTGAAATTTTGGCAACATGTATAAGTCTTAAATATAATTAATTTGAATGGCTTTACTCTTTTCAATCATAAAAAACTTAAGGTTTGGCTATTCTCAATAATGTATATATTAAATAAAATTCTAGTAGACAGATAGTCTTACAGAACATGACAAATGCGAAAATGGGGTAAAATACTGCATGCGTGTAGAATACACAGATAAAGTCATAGGGAAAAAGTTTTTAGATTATTTAGGTTCAGTTCGTTTTAACTTAATGCCTTTATAACTTAAGTAGTATATTTTCAGAAATATAAGCAACAAGACAGTTCTAACAAAAAAAAAAAAAACCTACTGTAAATTATTGGTTATCGCATTAAATGTAATTAGACTTTTAGGAATATAAGATTAAGTAATATGTTTGTAAACTTTTTAAAATAATAATTCATTTACCCCGCCACAAGCTTTGCTCGACGAAGTGGATTAACTAAAATGCATTGTAAAATTATATTACCACGATTAAAATATATTTACGTTTTATACAAAGAAAAATAAATAAATATAATTTACGCTACAGCGTAAAAGTGAATGTCAAAAATCCCATCATAGATTTTAGGTAGGTACAATTAATGTTTTAAAACATTCCGAGTCTTAAAGATCAGTATAAATCATTATTGATTGTAGGCTGTTTTGGATGTTTTTTTTTTTTTTTTGTCTACTTAATAATAAATGTATGTTAGCAGCAACATGTATAATCGTGACATTTTATGCAACACCGAACATGTTCGGCAATTTATAAAATTATTTAAACGACCTAGTATAGATAATGTCTGTACTTGTACATTCTTTATTTGTGATTTTCACATTTTAGTCTTCCATAAAATGTTACACGAGGATAACCGATGGCGCCATAAGAAACACCGTTTCAATAATAACAAAGAAACAGTGTATTGTTAACTGATGAACGATAGTTAAATATGAACATCGATTAATAAAATATGTTGCTAAATTGAAAAAAAAAGCCCCGTGACTAATATTATTAATTTTTATGTATGCGTATATTTCGTAATGATTGATAATTCTTAATAAACATATTTTTGTACTCTAATAAAATCGATCGTCTTCGGTCTGATTGTTTAGTATCATCACGATAAAAAATAAATCTATTTTTCTATACAGCACATTACAAACATTTTGTTCGTCAGTCTATAAAACGCCTAGTTATTACACAAAATTCTAGGGAACGTAAGTAAGGATATAAGCATTGTAAATTGCTTTAAAACGGTACTAGTACTAGCATAAAATCTCTAGTTAACGTTATGGTCATACACGTTGCCGCTCGTTTGCATTCGACAGATTACTGTAACAGGCGTACAAGTTCGATTTACAATCCCGAACGACTGCGAACACATCCTGTTCAAATTAATAATACTGTGCTATTTCCATCGGACTTTTTCTCCGTTCACATCGGAGAGCCTCCCAACAAAACTCTTCTATCCGCTATCGGCGTAACCGAACGTCCTGGTACCAGCCGATCACGCGTAAATCTCGTACCCTAATGTAGGGGGCCGTGGGGCCGTTTCCTTCCAAATATACGAGACGAATACACTGCACACCTATGTTGTGTTCGCGAGGTTACGCGCGTGCATCGCGAAAACAACGTTCTTGGTGTGTATGCGCGAGGAGCAAAAAATTTAAAACGACCGGATTTCGCAGGCCAAATTCATTCTTGTTTGTTGTCTTTTTTTCCCCGGGAAGCTTTCCGAATCTTGAGAACCGCGGTGTTTATCCCCCCACCCCCCGCGTAGTTCCAAAAACTTGGACCGTTGCGGGCGCGCGAGTGGCGTACATACGCGTGCGTCCCGCCCGCACTCGTCTACTCACCACCCCTTACGCGTCCAGAACCCTAACCACCGCGGTCGCCCCCGGCGACCACCACCTCTTGCACCGACGATCCCTTCGACCACCCCGGTCCTGGTTTTCCGGGTGCCGTTTGATTTCCCGGGCGCCACGCGCAGTCACATAAATTATTCACCCTCTCCAATCACTCGTGCCCCCTCCTTTCATCCCGTCACCGACCCTCGCGCTCTCTCTCCCTGCCGATTCCTCTTCCGCACCGAAGTACGTAAGAACTCTTCCGCCGCCGTTGTATCTATCGCCCTAAAGCTACACCACCATCAACGAAGCCATTTCCGTCACCTGTTCGACCCCGGAGATAATGTACACACACATACGTTTCTACCCACTGACTAAGCTCACTGCTACCTCAGGCGAAACAGATACAAACACTGTCACCGTCTTATTTGTACTGCTCGACGGACGGCTGGAAAGGAGATACGCATGCGCCCCAGTAGTCGTGTCTCGTAAAAAGGGAGTAGAAACGTATTACTCTCCCCCGGTGACTTTTTTCGCTTCGCGTCATTGTTATTATTAAAACTATTAAGGTCAGTGTATAATAGCGTGCCGGAAAAATACTATATACAGGTACACGCGCCGTAATAATGATAATAATCGGTGGCTCGATATAATACACATTACTATATTGTGCTCCTGTGCTATGGATATAAGTATAATAATATTTTATAAATGAGAAAATAAACAGAATTTTCACCTCAACATCCCTTCTCCTCCCTAAAAGCAGGTATGAATATTATGATAGAAAATTACGTTGTATATATTTCAATAGAATGTCGTTTATTCCGTGCGAACGTTTTGTCAAAAATCGTAATTAAAATGTTCGTAAAGCGGATAAATATGTAGGAAAGTTGTTTTTTTTCGTAATACGATAACGGCTTTTATGTACAATGTAAAATAAAATAGGAAGTACGTACGTAAAGACGTTTAAGTAATGTGAAAATAGAGAAAAAAAACATTTTTCGTAATAATTTCACGTTTCCTGAGCACAAAATTTTATCAAACAATTTAGGATCTAAACGTTATGTAAAACGTAGATTATTATAAACAGTCAGACTTTTTAAGAAAACAATTTTACTACATAATATTTTGTAAATCAGAGTTACGTAAATGGGACTGTCCAACCTCCTCCATTTATGCCATTTATGTATTATTTGATATTTATAAAAATATCTCATAACTTTGTTCCCACAAGATAAATTTATTTTTAAAGCATAAGTATTGTTACGAAACCTAAGTTTTATATTATTATTCACAGGATGAATTGTTAAAATAAAAAAAAAAAAAATTTATAATGTTAAAATAAGTTTTTTTTTTTGGTACTTTTGTTCAACAATTTTTATACTTTCCAAAAGTCCAAATGTTTTTTTTCATTCCATAAAAAACGACCGTCAAATGCTAGGTGGGGTAAATATTTAATTTTTGAATGGTAATCTGTCAAAAATAGAACGTTATAACGAAGATAGAAATAAAAATAAGGAAACGTTTATGTGTTACGTTAAATTTTTCATAGGTACGTTTCCCTGGTACCACAATGTTGAAAAATCAATAATTTTTTTCGCGCCATTAATTGGTACAAATTATGGTGTAATTAATAGTGCAAAAAAATGAAGAATAGTTCATTAGGTGTGATTTCGGATGCCAGGGAAACGTTACCCTAGCACCCGTAGAGAGAAATCGATTTTTCCGTGGGAAATTCGTTGGTACAAATTCTGAAATTAGTGGTACAAATTATAGTACAATTAATGGCGCAAAAAAATTATGGATTTTTCAACATTGTGGTGTCAGGGAAACGTATCTATTTTTCACCACATCGTTACTAAATTACGGATCTTTAAAAATTTAATTAAACAATTTAATTAACTACTAACGTAGTTGCTGAAGTATATTATTGCATGTTTGAAATTTGATACAATAATTGTGTATATCAGTTAATTAAATTTACTTTATAGCATTATATATGTAATAATCTATAACTAAACAAATTATACAAATTAAATATGTGTATTCATATGGTTATATCGACGAGTAGATATCAACACTATAATACACACTAGTGGTCAATATATTAACTTAAATTTTATTGTACATCGATCATAGCAATCGTAGCATAACGACGAACAAACGGTTTTATTACGGTTTTATGTAGAAATCATTTATTTAATCAATAATTTTGACCACTATCTTAACATGTATACTACGTATAATAATTAAATCGTTGAAGCATAATATATTATGATTTAGTAATAGCAGAGTAATTTTTATTGTTGAAATAGTGTGTTTGTTTACTGAGGAATATTTTGATTTCAGTTCAATTATTAATAATTTTATACTTAAATATTTATTCACAATATAATAGCTCACGTTTTATGATCATATATAATACGTCTAATTATAATAATTGTATTTATTACGTAGCGAATTCTATAAAAGTTATCAAAAATATTGTTTTTTTTTGCCATCCGAAATATATTAATTTAACTCTCAAAATGTGAGAAAATTTTTTGCTTTTGGTTTTGCGTTTCTCTCCTCGTCGTGGCACTGTTAAAAGGTTTTTGTTCAACGTACGAATGAATGTATTTTAAAAATTAGATTAATTTAGTTAATAATTTTAACGAGATTTGAAGTGTCAAGATTCGTCGGCACAAAACTACATAAATACTAGCTCCTATATATTTATAGATGTAAGCGGATAGCATGAGATCACATATTTCCATTCGTCGTATGGAAATCAAAAAACGGAATAAAAACTACGTAATGATTTAAAACGAATCGTACTGATCCGTATACGCATCATAATTGTAATGATTGCACGAGTCGCGAGTGCTCGACACAAACTATATTATGCTAATCATATGTAATAGGACTAGGGTTCGTTTGTAATAATAAAAAATAAATATCGAGTGTTTCACGGGGTAACAGCGCCGTCAAGTACATTATATACGATTTATCATATTATTATTACGTTTTTTATATAATATTTTTTATTTTCGAATCATTCTCAAAATGTAATCAAATTAAAAGTTGCTAGCGGAAGTGAAAACGGTGATGGATGATGGTTTATTTTCACATTTTATATTCTCAAAACTATGTGAATACCAGACGAAAATTTCTGAAGAAAATATCAAGCTTAAAAATAGGTTGATTTGGTTCAGACGTAAAAATATAAATTTTTTTAAATAGTTTTGAATTTAAAAAGTATTCATTAAACTTATTAAGCGGTTCCACAAGAATATACCAACACACAAAATCAGATTTCTAAATGCATTATTTAGGAAAAAAGTTATTGCCGTTTGGAGGGCAAAAACGGGAAAACTCTATGAACAATATTTATATTTAAATATGTTATGGGACATGGATTTTTATTTAAAACAATCGATTTAATAATATAATCAAGAAAATCTTTCAAAAAATGTGAAGCTTTACAGTTATCGCGAAAGCTTAAAATTCGATAAACGCAATATAAATGCAATTCACAAAAACTAATGACAAGTGCGTGGATCCGGTAAAAGGGACGAGAAGCAATTTGAACGGCGGCGCAGACACCATTTGTAACCGTAACACGAAAGCCGAAATGTATCAAAGAGATCGGATTCAAGTAGTAAACTAAGTAAACATTCCGAAAACAGCCTTACGGAAACTGTAAGGTATCGGAATGTACGAGGACGAGATGAAAAGGTTTTTACGGTTCCATTTAAATTAATTTTACCGGATTTTGGAATCGCAAATGTATCATGTGCACCGCGTTAAACACGATTGAATTGTAATGCATTTATAAATACGATTTATTATAAGCTTTTACTTTTAATATTATTATTATTTTTTTTTTTTAAACACCTTTCAGAAAATCTTAAGTGCATTGCTGCGCAAATTCGCAACATTATTCGTCATATGATATCGTTATTACTGTATTATTGATCGCGCAGTCGGACTACAAACGCGAAGCGTTGAAATTATAAATAAGTCCGGATGATGAAACAATTAAAAACATTATTATAATCACGCAACAATAATGTGATGGAAAATATTGAAATCAAATTTAATGTATTTGATTTGTTCACTGCGATTGATAAATCAATATTTTTCTTTTGAACTCGACCTCGGAGGAACACATCATTCGGATCGTACTTATAGACACTCCGGCATTAATCATAATGTCCCGTTTCGGATGATAGACGAGGGATAGAGACGCGAGTGATACATTTTAACTATACGCGCACAATTATAGGATATGAATCGACGAGAAACTCAATCGTGGTTTCAACATACCCAACGCGCGTTAAATTTCGTTTAAAATACTACTCGCGTTCAGACGAAACCGAGCATTCGAGGGGATACACCTATGTGCAGGCGCAGTGCGTTTTCGGGCCCCGGGCTCGCACACCTTTTCACCTTCAGATTGCCTAGTAAATATTTGATTTTGTTCAATGTGCTGCACCACCGATGTAATACGCGCTGGTACGACGATACATCGCTCGTTTCGATTATAGAAAAACGTAAAATTTTGCTTTACACCAAACAATTTGGCGCGGGCTGCCGACCGGAGTAATTATAATTCGGACTTGCATTTAAATCACGTTTTTATCTGATGTTCGTTGTGCGCGAAAATACTACTATCCTGCTCTGTCTCGTAATAATTTTACGATTAACGCGATCTACGGTGATCATCATAGTAATAAAAGACGTACCGGTTATCGAGTGTACGAGTGGAAAAATAATTGTGTAAATTCAATTATCTCGTGATTTGTCTTTCTTTGTCTCGGGCAAAAAAAAAAAAAAAAATCCATGAAAATACAGCGATACGGACTTGTTTTAAAAACAATACACGGAGGAAAACTTCATTACCGACGAAATGAGTTTCTTATACATATTATACAGTATAATAATGATAAATTTCTAATTGTGATTTGTTCTTCTTGGAAACACTGTTGGCACTGCAAAAGTTCACTTTTTACTTAGCCTAATACACAGCATAGCGTAAAACGTAATGCGATTCGTACACAATGACAGCGATACGGTATTTTTAAACGGGCGTAAAGATGGCGGAGCAATTTTATGTTTTTAAACAAGTATACTTTTATATTTTTAGCGAAACGTTTTATCTTATTAATATTAAAATTGAATTTGAAAAATTAAATTCTAAAAGTATTTCATTATATTTTCATGATTACGTTAAAAGATTTTGATAATGAGATTCATGTAGCAGTCACCAATTACAACAATAGAAAAATTAGAATACAATTGAAATGAAAATCGAATGAATTCAATGAAACATGTAGATATTATGTTTTCATAAGGATGGATAAGCACGAGTTAATTTAAGCGACAATCCAAAAGATTTGACTGCATCAAAATGATCTTATTAACGTGTTAAAAGTTTGAGACTTAATTATTGCATGATTGTTATCAGGAGTGATCTGAGAAGTAAGGATTTTCATTATAAATATATATCCCGCGAAGCGAATAGCTTTTCACAATAAAATAATAAAATTATTGTTACGATAAACTTCGACACGTGTACTTAAAAACTTTTCGGCAACAATTCAATTTTATGAAATACAATTAACTACTGCTGAATACTTGTGTTTACGTACAAACGTCTTGCAACCGTGTCACTAAAAACACGTATAACACAACACGGTGACGTCATCGGACGTAAGGATTTTTGTTCTTTTCCAAATTGTCGACCGTTATTAAAATCGGGACCTTTACACGTGATCCGGACGAAACTCGCGTCGGATGAAAAATAATTAACACGTAATCGGTGGACGGTTTTCAATTACGATGAACGAGAGCAATACCGTCGGTCGTGACATTACGGGTACGGACATTAAGGTTTGACGTTTGCATCGGAAACCGAAGAACAAAAAATGTTACAAAAAAAAAAAAAATAATAATAAAAAAAAAAGAAAGCCGTCCCGGGTGGGCTGTTAATTTTCTACGTGAAGACGAGAGAGACGGAGTTTCGTTAAAAACAAATATCCCGTCGACGCGTGTGTGCGTTTGTTTTTTCGAGAAACCGCGTACAGATGAAAGGTAAACGAAATCCGATTTTGTCAATACACCGAGAATACAGAAAACAAACCGCGTACCAGCCGAGCTTCGGAGTGAAATTCGAAAGTTCACAGGAGGAAATGAAACAATAATAATAATAATAATAATAATAATAGTGTTATGCGTGACCCGAGCGAAACGACGGAACGATTGAAAACGTTAAATTGGCCGGTAAACAAGTTATACACGTGAAAATAATATTAAATCGACGGCAACGCGTAAGCAAACGTCAGCAGTGTGTAAATAATAAAACGCCCACTAACCCACCGCTCGCCCTGCCTACCGATAACTCGAAAACAGCAACATTCATCTCTCGCAATACTCGGCACAAAATAATAATAATAATAATAATAATAATTATTATTATTATTATTATAATGTGCCCGTTATGGTTTTTTATCTTCAACGTCTCAAACACGTGCGAAATCGCTTGCGATCGATATTGCGCGACAAATCGACGTTAAAACCGTCACGACTTGGGTCGACGGTGAACAAGACCTAAAAACCCGTGATTCATGTACGACATTGCTTTGGGTAGACGATAATGTAACGAATGATCGGGATGGAACCGATAGATTTCTCAATATTTTTATAACTGCCATCCATCCGAGAAGAAAAATATAACTTAACTACGCCCTCTCTTGTCCAATCAAAATAAAATTCTATATGTTTATACGGCCTGTATTTGAACAGTAAATATGTATATATATTACACGTTTTAATGTCGGTGTACGCTCAACCACCACGGTGCAGTCGAAAACAAGTTTACCACCCCCGATTCCATCGTCGTTCATCGGTAGACGATATCGCCCCCGTCGAGAACCACTTCGCTAGATTCTATGTATAAATTGGTTGTAACTAGTGCTGCGGTTGACCGCAACAACTAAACGTATTGCGATTAAACGTAAAATGGTGTTAAGCAAACCTTGTTAAGGAAACAATTTACTTTTTCTCTCGCCTAAGACTACGCCATTCCCTATACTCATCCGATTCCTATGAACATTCCATTTATGATTATTTTCTATACACCCTTTACTCCTCCAAATCGATTCGGGATATCTCCCATATTCTTTTTCGTTGTTCTTATCCTTTTCTTATTCCCGAACTAAGATCTCTCTTTATTCCAGGGGTCACCAACCTTTTCAAACAATCGATATTTTAAGTCTCTGGTAGTCAACATCTAGAAGATCTTAGAAGCAAATTTGTTCCTCAAAAATTCAAATAATTATCAATGCGACACGATTGCGCACACTTTTCTTCTAAAAAAAAAAAAAAAAAAACGACACAATTGTGTGTGACTGTGCACAAACAAATATTTTATAATCTTGAAGTTAAATGAATTAACATTTGTGCTACAATGTTTTTAATGTAGTATATTTTAATATTACAATGCAATACCCGTATAGTCGAAAATATTGATTGTGCATCAAACAAGAAACAAGTTATAACAAAAATTAAGTTGATAAAATTTAAAAAATTTCCCAACATTAACAATAACGTATAAGAGTCAAAAATAAATTATAGCGACAAGTCTACAGGTTTGTAAACATTATTTTATTAAAATAGCCCTGCTAATGATTTTGAATTCGCTGATTATGTTCTAAACAATTATACATCATCTGATACCGCTTTTTCACTGAAATTATGGACAACTGCATTTTTAACGGAGGCCAAAACGACCAATGGGCCGGAATCTTTTCATAACCTCTATAATGCGCAGTTTTATTCATCACATCCATCTATTCACCAAGTGATACATAATTTATTGGATATCCTAAGTAAATCTTTTTTAAAAGTACGTAAAGCTAAAAAAAAACAGAATAACAACAAGCTTAGTAAAGAACAAGAAGAAACTAGTACTTTTATAATTAATACGTGGAATAAATATAAAAATAATGAAATAACATTAAATAATTATTTATTGGTATTGGGACCACGTTTTTGTGCAAAAAAGTTATGAGAACTTAATTTTTGTTATAAATATAATTTTTTTTTTCAACCTGTAATTGTGCTGTATTATAATATTATTTATTTTCGACACATTATGTTATTATTGATATTGGAAAAATGTTTGAATTTTATTAATTTTATGCGGATATCATTATTATTATTATAAAATATTTTACATTAAATATACTATAGAAAAATGATATAGAAGTATATAAATAAATTATAGAACATTTATTAATTTTTTTAAATCTAACAAGATAAAATATTTGTTTGTGCGCAATCGAGTTATGTTTTTCTTAATTGAAGAGGCAAAGAGTACGCAATCGTGTTATACTCGTAATTATTTTAACGTTTATCTAATATTCTAATAGTACTCAAGAAAGGTAAAAAATATGAGTTTATTAATATGATGCCTGGCATTGGTTTTCTAATTTTTATAACGATCAAACTTTATTCCAAGACAGATCGACTGGTTGGTGACTCCAGCTCTAATAAATTTTCACAATTTCCTTTTTATACGCTCAATCAATCCTCTCCTCTCAGTTGATTCCCACAATTATATCCACACTAATTCCCTCGTCGATCAGTCTAGTTTTTTAATTTAATTTATTTGGTTTTACACTGTCTAATTTTGATTGTTGTAACTAATTTTACTCGAACAAAGTTTCAAATTAAAAAATAAAATAAAAAACGAAAAATAGTTGAGTAGTCGCTAGTTGAAAAACTCACATGATTTTCATTTTTGACATATGCGAATGCCATTGCCAAAGAGCAATACCAGGGAAAATATTAACAAAACAGTTTAAAAACACCGAACAATCAAAATAGTGTACAGGCGTTGCACCTCAACTCCCCGGACACCAAAGTTTCAGTTGTACAGAATAATATTGTAAGCACGGTACATCACGCACGCGGCGATCGATAGATCAACACCGATGGCCGTGACGTTCGTTTGGTTGCCGATCGCAAAAAATGTCGTTTATACCCGTCTCGTTTACACGCATAGTTGTGAAAATCAGGGGGAAAAAAAACCATCCAAAATAACGGTGCTGCAGAAGGTGCACACGTTTGATGAGAATCGAATTGCCGTCTCAAATATTACTATCGGACGAGTTGAATCCAAACGAAACATTCGCACCACCAATGAACGTTAGACGAGAAAAAAAAAAACTTGAAAAACAAATCGTTGGAGACCGCAGCGGAGTGCTTATGACCCCGTACCTATGACGACGGATCAAATTATACCGAAACGTTTCCCATCACTTTTACTCGGTAAAAGAGTGTCGGACGTCCGAACGAGCTCGCTGGAAACGCGGTGGAATAATCGCGCGGACGTTTCCCCTACGCTTTGACGGAATCCGAAGTTTCCGATATTTTTTCATTTCATTTTTTCCGTAGCGGATAGACCGCGGCGCAGCGGGAGGTGGAAATCCACGGGAAAGGTGGAGAAAAAACGCTGCGGCGGACGCGTGCGAGCAAGGGACGGCTACGGCGGAACTAGGGATTTTTACGGCAGGGAAAAATGTTAAAATTACGCCTTACCGTGGACCAAGAACCAAGTACCCTTCCCTATCAATTTTTTTCTAATGATTTGCGTACAATCGAGCGCATTGGGTTTCAAACGCATTATATCAGTAACCAAGTTGAAAATTTCAAACCAGCAGTGAATAATAAATTATTTACCACGAAAATTGCACTCCCCACAATTTTACGCCCGTATTCCTCCCCATAGTTCCGTCCCCGTCTATACGGGGCCACGGGATCGGTCGCGATGCCTCCTCGGGGCGCGTTTCCGTACGTGACGTGACGATGATCGCGACGGCTAACTAACGGCCTCCGGGAAAATCGCCGACGAAACGCTCGTCGCCCAGTCCCAACCCATAGACATCGCGAGCGCACGCGGACGGTACACGTTCGTACATCATACACGTACGTGCGTATCGGTGTAATAACGTTACGGCGAAATGTCGACCCTAACCGACCCGACGGCCGCGGGCGTTGCGCTTACGGTTCGCTGGAAACCGACCGCATCGGGTAGAAGATGAGCCGAAACCACACCCTCGCGCACTCGTCGTGTACGTGTGCACCGGGTTTCTTATTTCACGTTCTTCTACCCAACCCCTACCCGATGTTGCCGGACCGGGGTTCGCGCGAGCCCACGACCCTAAATTGCGATTCCAGGGTCCGCGCAGCAGCAGCAGCAGCAGCAGCGGAGTACCCTTATTTCAGCTTTTTTTTCTCATTCTTTTTTTCACTCCTCTCCGCACCCGGAGAATTCGCGAAAACGCTCCAGGCCAAATGGTATATATATATATATGTGTGTGTGTGTGTGTGTGTGTGTGTGTGCGTGCGTATGTACGTTAACTCGTGTGCGGACGAGATGATTCACTGTATGGTGTACGTGTCCCGGGTCAGCGCTGAACAAACGGCTTTTTCTTTTTCGCATTGCACGTCGCGACAATGGGTCGCAATTATTATCAAAGGGGAACGACCGTCGTCCTCCATCCCTCTCTTCCCCGTTCCCGTTATCGCGCGTATATTGCTACGACAAACCGAGTTCGTACGCGCGCCCTTTGAGTTCCACATACTGTCCCGTAGTCCGTCCACCCTTCCCAACCACTGCTCCTTCTACTCCTACCTCTCCCGCCACTCGCTCGGATCGTCAAGTCTTCGTCAGCGAAAACTTCTAAACTTACGTTCCGTTTATCAACGGTAACACCGCTGCCCATCGTGTTTTCCTTCGCTTGTATTCGATTTACTTCGATTTACATCTCGCGTGTACTGTAAATGTTTGAATTGCCCCCTGAACGTATACATTTACTTGAACGTATAATATTTACATAAATATGTATTATTTACGTATAGGTGCATTTGCAATCCTCGGTACGAGAACTACGAATTGAAAGCGTATCGAAAAGACGACGAAATAATGCAACAATGAAAGGTTCAATGGTTCTGGATAACTTATTTGTTCGTGCGTTCCGTTATAAAATGTTTACCTCGTACGATATTTAAAATACTTACGCATGTTTCAGAAATAATCATATTTGATTTTACTTAATATCGTGAAACGATAGTAAGAAAAAAACCGTCGAACAATTTTTTCACTTGAATATGAATAATTTAAAAAAAACGCTTATTGTATTCGCATAATTTATTCGGAACGATTATACATATAATTATGTATAAACTGGTGCACATTGCGTCAATTTTACCATAGTTCTATGAACTCGACAAAAAATTACACGAGCACCATTGTTAGCTAATAGTAGATTTTATGAATAATAATGAAGTTCTTAATTTAAATACATTAACTAGGAACTACGTACAAAAATATTTTCTGTAGGTACAAAGATTTATATTATACACATGATAGTTTGTGCAACACCGTAACACGTGTATTTTGTTCAATTCAATTTATAATGCACACAATAGATTAAATTATAGAGGAAAGAAGCACAACGTTTTACTCATAAAAATTTTATTTAAAATGTAACTCATTTAATAAGTATCAAATTTGTTTGCTCGGAACGGTTCAGATTAATTGGTTTGTTGTTATCCCACCGTCGATGGTTCTGAAAAGTAAGCAGCCAACACTAGTGATTTTTTTTTTTTTTATACGAGCAGATGAACTGTTCAAATAAGAATAAGTTGATAACATCATAATAACCCTTTGGAACATAAGAATAAAGGTTATATCATACTTTGTTACAGAATTTTTTCTGAGATAATATATCGAATTGGAATTATTCAGTTCCAGTGTTGGGACTCATTCAGATAAATTATCTAGATAGATTTTTTGTCATCTTTTATCTTATCTAGATAAATAATGCTAAGTTATCTAATTAATTATCCAAGATAAAATTTTTACTTATCTAGATAATAGTCTGTATTCTTGCCAAGATTAGAATTATTTTTAATCTTGTACGGAGATGAATCCAACAAATCAGAGATCATCGAAATCGGTACAGCCGTCCTTAAATTATAAATTCTGTAAATAACCTGACTTTCTTTTATACATATAGATTTTGTATTCATAATCATAATTATTATGTATTATTAATAAATAATTATTATTTCTTGATATGTCATTTTATTTGTATTTTCATGTCAGGAAAATATTTTTGGTATTTTTAAACTTAATTTCTTATTTTTCAATGGGATTTCCAAATATAGTAGGTATTTGATTTTAGTATACACACGTAACTCATACACTGAATAGTTATTACTTTACTCTTGGAACCCGTAAAGTCGTAACTACTTATAAAATAATGAAAATTATCAAATTAATATTGTATGGAAAACAATATTGTTAACTTAAAATATTTTTTTATGTATTCTGTATTCATCCTGATACGTACAAAGCAATTTTCATTTTTTTTTTTTTTTTGTTAAGATTTTAGTGATTAACTGTTATTAAATATTGTAAAATATTTATAAATACTGCTTAATGGTACACTACATTACTACAATAAACATTAAACACCTAGGTACCTATTGATAATAATGATTATAATCAGGGACGTATTTAAGGGGCGGGCCTATGCCCCCCTTATTCACCGTATTTTATACTTTATTTATTATTGTAGGCTCTCTTATTTTTCACGCACGGGCACACGGTGAAATACTGGAATATAAATATATCATGATAATATGATACCATCGATTAAACAGATTAGCATTGTATACACCCTGAAATAATTATAAAACCTGAAGAAGTAGTTGATGCATATGCTAATAAACACCCCAGACGTCTTCAGTTATTGTAATTATAAAAATTATATTTAAAAATATGTTTTATTATAAATTTGTGTAATAAAAGTTTATGTTTCTATCAAACACTTGTATTTTGATTATTTGGTTATGAATAACGACAATTTTTTGAGATGGAAAAGTTATAACTATGTATACTTTGAACTTTTTGTTTGTGCCCCCCCCCCCCCCCATAAGACATTTCTAAATAAGCCTCTGATTATAATTGAGTCTTCATCGATATTATTAGAATATGAAATATTGACCAAAAAATAACATTTTTTGAAAATATCTTTTTTTTATCGAGATAAAAATGAAATTATCTTTTATCTTTATCTAGATATTTTAATTTTTTTTATCTATTATCTTTATCTAGATGAATTTGGACATATTATCTTTCATATTTATCTAGATAAATTTTGCATTATCTATTCCCAACACTGTTCAGTTCATGGTACCGGGTTGACGGAACTACAGGTAGACAACAACTCTTTTCGGCTCCGATCGCCCGTAAGAACTAGCTAGTTCAGACGGAAAGGATAATTTTTATCTTCGTTATATATTAACAAACGATTATCGCTGAAGTGTTCAATAAACATTGTTGTTACACGTGTTCTGAACTACCATGTAAAAAAATATAACATATTGGAAACGATCTATATGCAATTTCATTAATTTGTTTTTATTTTTTTATTTTGTAACGTCAACGTTATAATAATATTTGGTTTTGTAGTCTTCCGTCGGAGGGGAGTGTTTATTTTTCGTGTTGCAGAATAAAAATGCAGACTCTATCACTTTCCAATAATAGAAAACTGCAAGTGAATAGAAAAATGTACATTTGAAAAATATTTTTATTTGAATAATAAATATGTTAACTCAATATTTTTGTCCAACAATGTATAGCAGCGGTTCCCACAACCTGTGCACCATAAGCACATTTCAGTGGCGTACCACGGCTCATACGAGAATCAAAAAAATGTTGAACAAATTTTAAATAATACAAGTCTCGAAGATTTGAGTCAAAAAGCAATAACAATATTCCCACATCTTATTTATGCGATGCAAGGTTTTTCGGCGTATACGTCTGTTAAAAAGAAGTACCGAAACCGTAGAACCTGACCTCCGTATCCAGTTGTCATAAAGTGAACCAGACGTTGCCTTACTTTCCAAAAACAGCGAGCAGCAAATTAGTTATTAATTTTTCAAATATATTTTTCACTTTTAACGCAGTTTATCTGATTTGTATTATATTTTTCTCTTTATTTTTGGCTGCAATTTTGTTCATAATATATTCGATACAATTTTTTAAATCGGTTATTGATGGAAACCAGTGTTCATTTTTATTATGTTCCTTGTGGTATTCACAGAAGAGCACCGTTGGCTAAAAAGTTTGGGAACCGCTGATACACCTATATCATAGAAATCTTGGTAATTTAAAATAAAATACTGAACGTCCGATTGGCCATGGACTCTGTTAATCGCACCCAATAATCACATTATAAATTTATTGTAGTAATTGGCTGATGTTTTTCCGTAATACTTGAAATGCATACAATTACACTTACCGAATTAAATTGAAATCCCAAAGAATTTTCGAATGATTTATGAAATGTTGAATATCGAAATAGCCATAACGACGTATTATGCTTTTAGCGGGGCTACACAATAAATTATAATTTCGAATAATAATTTTTAAAATAAAAACAAATCAATAAGAAATAATTTTCATTTTCCGACCAACAGTAACTCGCTCGTATCGATATCATTACGGATACATGACAAGACGCGAAAACGTCCGAAAACATCCAGTGAATCCAAGGGCTTGAACATTAAACTCAACCATACAGCCTATGAGTTATTTCATTGTGGCATGCATTCATCTACGTCGGTTTATCGTAGAATGTTTATAAATATTTCGACCGTTCTCATGAGAGCAACTACACGACGGATAAGGGAGCGCAGGTCCTAAACCCTCAATCTTTCAATGTACAACCCGATCATAGTGTTGTCCCTATGAAATATGTGTAATGCGTGCGCATGTGAGCTTATGGTTTTCCTATGGGTAATTTTGGTATTACGATAACCGTTTTTAACATTTTTTCTCTTCACTATTCGATTAAGTTGGAGGTCGTCGAGAACAGTTCGCGCATTGTTCCGATCTTAGCTGCGCCTACGAATTCGACGTCAACGTACCCGCCCCTATAATATTATATACGTGCGCGGGTCAAGTAGACTTTAAAGAGGAGTGTGTATAGCTTATCGTACTGTTCCCCTCTTCCTGCGTTTCCGTTCGGTGTGTACCACGCCGCCGGCCGTGTTATACAAACAACATTTTTTCATTGTCTTATTCGTGCATAAATTATACACGAATATAATCAGGGTTGAGCACGGATATTTGTCGAAAAAAGGCTTATGAAGTTGTGTTTTGTACACTTTTCGAACCCTTTGTACATTGATCGTGAACTCCGCGCAGTATTGTGTACGTAATATCGAATCGTGCACGTTTTGTTAGCGTTCCCACTACTCTATACCACGTATTATGTTGTGCGCGTACGCTTCCAGTTTCGATTAAAGTGCATTCCGGTAAGAAATCAGCTTTATTTTTTATATAACATATAAATATTTGTATTTTCTTTATTTCCACAAAAATAAAAAAAACGTTATTCTTCCGTTCGTTTTGGATCATGAGTTGCTGCCGAAATCGGTCTGGAAATCGCTTGGTCCATGACGTTTTACGGACACTCATCGGCGACGGAACAATACGGAATCGTAGATAAATTTCTTCGGAAGTGCTAACCTTTTCAATAATATTCGATGACAAATCGACTCCGATGCGAATAAAAATAAAAGCGAATAAGTTTCGATTATGTTGGTACACAGGTATATTTACTGGTAGGGCGGCGTTCTTGAATACCATCAAACGTGCGCTAATACGTTTAGTCTCGTGTTGCATCACTATGTCTACGATTAAACATAGTTTTTGATTCACCGTTCACTATTGTAAGGATAACAAATGAAATGTTTTAACAATAAAATTGGTGAAACACGAGGAGAACAGAAAACGGTGACTGTCAATAATATTCTGCGATTCCTTTGTTCGCAAAAAAAAACGTTCGTACAAATTGTCTATACAGAACCCCTTCAATGCGACACCCACCTGATCAGTAGTACTGACACATGTCCTACCGTTTATTTTTCATTTCTTCCGCTCGGTAAAATCAAACATTTAGATTTATCGTTTAACTGTATATTATGCACCTGCCGTGATTACTTTATCTTTAAATACAACCGTACTATTATTGCTTGCATACCTATGTGCGACCAACGACTTTTCTCTTGCGGACTTATTTCTTCTATGCCTTCAGTCCATCGTATCGTTGTGTTTTACTCAGTTCGGTGGGAATTGTATTATTTGTTTTTAAAATTATATTCCTATATAATGTTTATATGACAACGTAACCGTACGGAAAAAATAAAACATTTAAAATGCTTACACTACGTGCTGACGGTATAACCGTATGAATTGTTCGGTTCGAGGATCACGCGAGATATTGTGCAATGTCCATTGCGAAAATCCTATATTCATCTATACCGTTAAAACCATTATCCAGGTACGTGTATCACGAATTTAGCCATTCTGTCGATGAAATAGTCGTTATTTTTATGTTCTACCAGATCGTAAGTCCGTTGCACTTGGGCTGACAGTGCGTCTTCTCATGTGAGTATAATTTCGGAACCTCGTACGAGTGTACCACGACCGTTACCGCGGTCGATGACCAGCCATTGGACATTCTCCGGTGACCCGCTGATCTTGGAGTTCAATATGGGGACAAAAATATCGACGTGAAATGAAACAGATATTTGTCGCACCACCGTAACCGGCATTGGTTCCGAAACGTCCGTATAGGTTAGCAGATCAACCTGCGTACGTTCGTGTTATGTAAATTGTAGTGATGAGCAAAACTGATATTGGTCTTGCAACAAGACTAAGACCAAGGCTACGATTGCTCGGCATGACCAAAACCGAAACATGGGCCACACTGCAAGACTCTTGCAATCTTATGACTTTTTTGTAATTTTTTTAAAGAAAAAAAAAAACGTTTCTTGAAAACACATTGGTCGTAGGTTAAACTGAACAGTTTATTAGGAATGCAATAAAAATGTAATATTAGGATTCGACGTTCGGGGAAACAACGAACTATTGAATTATCGAGAACGTGATAAGAAATAATTGGACATAATATTTTCAGCGAAGTGGTTTTTTTTTTTAACAGCAGTTGCAGAAACGCAATGGAATTATTTTAAGCCGCCGAATACGACATGAACGTTGATAAGTGAGCACAAAACCGTATTTTAACAATAACACTAGTCAACGGCACGGATGATACGGATTAAATCTCTCCGTTGCATTTAATACTATATATATATGTATATGAAAAAAATTGTAAAACAACAGGATTATATTGGTACTACTAACTACAAACTACAAACTCCCACTTTGAATAGGGATTTAATTTCTAAAAATTTTAAATAACGCAAGGGTCCGCAAGATTTGATGTGCAAGGCGCCAAGACCGAGCCTGCGAGAACGTGATCGGGACCAAGGCTGTTATTCGGTTTTGGTCGGTATTGGTCCGTGGTAAAACGATTTCGCTGAGCGGTTCGAATTTCTCCCGGGTCCGTGCGACGACGCATACACGTGCACGAATATTGTCTCATTACGCGTTTAACAATATCGTTTGGTCGTGTATGTGCGCGACAATAGGCTCCGGTAGCGGGACGAAATTCAATAAACGGGAAACGACGAGCACGCACGCCAAGCGAAATTATCGACTGGCAGACGCGAAATAACCAAAACCTATACAATGTGCGCGAACACGACATGTACTTACATGCATGTAAAGATAAACGTATTAGGTGCCCCGAGCGAACGGTTTCCCGCGTGTGCGATGTAAACACGACGACGACGCGAGCGCCCGCGCGTTCATCTCTTTGCCAGGATATTACGTCTCAAAGAAGCGGTCGGAAACTCAATTTAAATGGGTATTCGTTAGGGGAGTTGCCCGACACACACACGCACAGAGTTTGGTCGGAATTTTTAGGAAAAACGATTTCGACGGCAGCAATGGCTATACACGCGCGCGCAGTGCGCACTACATAATACTATACGTGTGCGCGCGCGCGCGCGCGCGTGTGTGTACATAATGCACAAAGACGCGACGTTGTTTATTGATCTAAACGGGACACCCTCGGTAAAAGGTTTTCGTATACCGAAACGTTGCATCCGAAAGCATCAAAGCTGCGGAGACCGGTAAACGTATTTCGCCCGCGTTACGTAACCCGCGCGATCGCCGGTACGACGTGTTTTGAACAGTCGTACACGAAAACGTCGGACGATCCACGATTTCGTACCGGCTAATCGGTCGTCCGACGTATCCGCATCGGCTCCGGCTCAGTTGTTAGGTTAGATTAGGTTAGGTTAGGTTAGCTAGTGACGCGGACGTATCCCGATCAACAACATAATTCGCCGCCCCTGATCTAGAACGTGCGTTAAAATATTATTTACATTTTATTATTCAAACGTGCACTGTGTGATGTTCAATATTACGTTGGAAACGAAAAAAATTAATAAATGATACGGTAATGTAAAAAAAAAAAAAAAAAAACCGATGCTTTCCCTCCTCCTCTCCACGAATTCGAAACGAACGCGGTTGTTTCGTTGTCGCCGAAAATCAAATCTATCACGGTAAACCCGTACAGTCGTTGTACACCGTGTGGTGACCGGTACGCGCGTGTGGAATCGGACAAAAAGCGGCGGCTCTTAAACCGCACCGCAGCGGAGGACTTCCATTCGAGGCACACCCGTGGGTCGTAACGGTAATCATTATTCGCGCCGCGAAACCTTTGAAAGCTTTTATTTGCATTTTAAACCGCGCGATCCGATACACGCATAGATACGCGACGTGGGGGTGTTGCACGTAAAAATGTTAGTAGCGATACTGCTTTTCGTACACCTTCGAGCACACTACTACGCGGTAGAGTGTACCGCGCGTGCGAGATTCGCGCGTTTTCCGTTTTCTTCCGAAATGTGCAATTAAAAATTCCGTTTCCAACGAAAAATTATTTCGTAAAAACATCGATACGGCTTTAGTTCCGTGTAACACAGTGAAATGAGGAAATCGCGTAATCACCGTCGCCGATGAAGTACACGTCGGTCAACACCAGGGCCGGCGTGAGGGTAAGGCGACTCAGGCGATCGCCTAGGGCGCCATTTTCAGGGGAGGGGGGCACCAAAATTGTTTTTTTACAATTTTTCGCGTATATCGGTAATATTTTATTTTTATTTATTTTTTTTTAATGTAAAATACCTATGACTTTGTATCGAAATATTGATAATAGTTATGGTCATTTCGTTAAGCCGCATATTAAAATAATATAAGTATATTTTAAGTATATTTACTGTGGTATAGCTTGGAATGTTTTATTGTATGTGTTGCTATAATTCCCAAATATTTGTTATCGTTCAATCGGGATCGCGTCGAGCGTCGTGACTCGTGACTAAAAAAATATAATATAACAAATTATGTACAAGTTGAGCATAATATATCTTTTTTTTCCAAGTATAATGATATTACGGGTTGTTGTATGAAAAAGGCGCCAGCTGGCGTTTTGGCCTCGGGCGTCATTTAGCTTTAACCGGCCCTGGTCAACACGAAATCAATAAATTCTTCCAGGGAGAACGGGGCATTTTCACGGGTATCACGTCGTCGAGCTGACAACAAACTTGGACCTGGAATCGTATAAAACCGACGGACAACGTGCACGAATAAATTATAGTTGAATCGAAACATTACAAAAACCTCCAAAGATACTTTTTATTATTATTTTTTTTTCGTGACATCTCTTTTCGCATTCCCGATAGAACCGATTTTCACCAATGCTATTTTTTGTTCATCGCATATTCATTGGTAATTAACTTACCCTTTCAAAGGCTCCGTTGATGTTCGCGAAGAATAAACGCACTTTTAACTTCAAAGAGACGCTATGTCGCACAACTTGTACCATACTTGAGTGATTTAATGCAAAAAAATTATCTACTTCGAACGGTCGGATTTTACGTTACACGTTACCGCGTAGAATTATTCAGCATGACAACTTGGATTTTTATGAGTCACGTCATTATTCGAAAACGATCCGATAGTTGTGTCGTGTTGCGAACACAACTAAGTCGCAAAAACACGCGTTCGATACGTGGGCAACGAGGATTTGGCGTTTAATATCCTCCTCATCAGGATAAAGTTTTGGCACGCCACGTCCTGCTGCCTCGCCCTCTGACGTTCGGCGTAAGCAGTCGACGACAATGCGGGCACACCGCGTATGGTTTCGTGTTCGAGTAGGCGTTTTTCAGTCGCGTCGCGATCAGTTGCGGATCGCGGTCCGCCTCGTTCTTGGCGGCGATTCGCGCGGCCAACGATCGACGGTCGATCACCGGGTTAACCCGATGTGCGGCCGCCAACAATCCGTTCGTGGCCCGAGGTCCGGCCGCCGTCCGCCTGACCATGGCCCGAGGTCCAGCCGCCGACGGTCCGTTCGTGGCCCGAGGTCCTGCCGCCGTCCGCTCGACCGTGGCCCGAACCGACCCGTACGGCTGCCGCAGATCCCGGCCGGACGCCGATTTATCGCCCGACCCTATCGACCACGTCTTCCCGGCTACCAATATCTTTTTGGCCGTCGGCCGCGTCCACTTCGTCACCGGCCTCCCGTTGGCCATCTTCTCGGGCCTCGAGCACCTTTTCCACGTCGGTTTATTGTACCCGAATTCGTTGTAGTACCTCGGGCGGCGCAATATCTCCGTCATATCTACACCGGCGTTAAACGTTTGCGACATTTCGTCCATCTTTCAGTTGCGCGGCGTCGGGTGAGATCCAAAGGAACACAGCGATGCACCGATCTGGCGGTACGGTTTAGTTTTTAAAATCTAACGTCGCAGCTCTTCCGCGTGCTCGGGATTTACTAACGTTCCTCACAATCTCGGACGGATATGACGGTAACATGACCGTACGTGTTGCGGTTCGCGATTTTCGCGATTTATATCGGCCAGCAGCACGAATTCGTATGCGTATAGAACGTATACACTACGAACGCGTGTACAAAAATAATCGTTGAATTTTATCGTTTAATAAAAAAAAAAAAAAAAATGTCTACATTTCTCATAAAACGTATTTAGTTGCATTCGAACGAGAATGTATGCTATGTATTTTTAGTCGTATTCTCAATTTAAATATCTTAAATTTCTTAAACGAGCCGTACGTGCGTGGCTTACAATAAAACAAAATTATTTTTTTCTTACCGATTCGATACCCCAATCTTTCATGGTTAAGCATGACTAAGCATGTCTCCGCCCTCCCACTTTGAAAGTCGGATTTCTTGGAAAGGGGTTGAGCACAAACGAGTGGTATTTTGGTTTTGAGTTTTCAAAATGGGGATGTCAGGCACGTGGACCTCGAATTGCTGACCGAACAAAACGTTTCCGCGACGAGTACGGTTCCGTATATGATGGATCCAGTCCGATCGATTCTGTCGCTACCGCGTGGTAAATTAGACGAAAAAATCTTTTTCCTTTAGCCGCCCTAAAATACCGCCGGCGTGATCAATCGAATGCCAAGACCGTGAACGGTGTGTGACGCATATTCGCGTCTGCCTGTACTACACATGCCCACGCGCGTACACCGACAGTCGCACACCATAGGTGCACATTAAGTTTTAACGCAAACGGAAGTGTTAAAAATCGTTCACCCGCAAGTGAGCTGCGAGGACTTCACCCCTACACCACACTCAACATTAAACGTTTTGGTTTCGCCGTAAAATCGTATGAGTCGAAATCGTGTCGTAAAGAGACGTGGCACGACGAAACGCGCGTCGGGCGTGTTGCACGTCTCCACAGCGTTGCATAAAAATAAATAAAAAAACATAAATGTAAACATATAAAAAAATATATGGCAGGAAATGGCAGGAATTGAGCACTAATTATTGGCGCAAAAAAAAAATGTAAAAAGTTAAATTTAAAGTGGAGGTGGGGCTGGGGTAACGTTACCCCAGCCCCACCCGTAGAAAATTCGACTTTCTGGAAAAACTGGTACAGCAGGAATTGAGCACTAATTATTGGCGCAAAAAAAATTGCAAAATTAAAATTTGGGGGGCTGGAGTAATGTACGTACCATAAACGCTTTTACAACCTAGTGATAGGTTGTCGCGATCTCGATCGTGACTTAGACCGCGGTCAGACATCCGCAGCGACCAAAAAACGGATTTACGAGTGATTACATACTTTTTTTTTACAAAAAATAACCAAAAATATACAGAAATTTTTTTTTAACGTTAAGTCAACATATTAGTTACATCCGTCGGGTTGTATGTACCTACACAGCCCGCAAAAAGAATAAAAAACAAAACGATAGGAAAAAATTTAAAACGCACGAATGACAGCCAGAGAACTATCACCCCATCGGTTGGCAAATTTTTTTTTTTTTTTTTTGGAATTAAGGGTCGGCAGCATTGTCTTGTAACCAAAATTCGTCATCCATTTTCATTCGTCGATCAAAAAATTTTAATATTTTAAGAATTTGCATAGCGACCACACTGCGATTTTTATTTTTCTGATAATACTATTAAAAGTTGACCCCGTAAAGTCCGTAGAAAATAAATATGATCTATCTTGAAAAAACGTATGAGACGTGTGTAGGGGTGGCAATAAAACTTTACCCGGGGTGTCAAAACTTTAAATACGTCTCCGGTGACAGCTGCAGCTTTAATACACCACACACATGTATGAGTTAATATCGAATTGAATACGCGAAACTCCGACGAGATTATGAAAACGCGATTTTCGTTCCTTCCGTACGAGTAAATGTGCACTATATTTTCAAAGAAACATTATTTACGCATTTAATAGTGGAAGGTCAATTTAATATTAGAAGAAACCGAGCTTACCGTCCCCAACTGGTCCAAAGTGTCTGGACCACCTCCTTAGTTGTGGCATATTATTCGCTCGGGACGCTCGGGTTTGAAATGTTATAAACTGTTAACAATAAACCGCTAACGATTTTGCGACAAGATAATTATAGACGATTATCAGAGAATGTCAAAGTAGCCATTTTTCCGCGCGAAAAATTCTAAATATCGCTCAGGGTTCGTCAGGATCAATATCGATCGCTCCCAGTCGCACGATCCGGGTGAAGGATTTACGCGTCGAAGAAAATCGTCGCCGGTTTCGCGCGTGTAAGTCGTTTGCGGTACACAATTGCTATTCAATCACTTTTTTCAGGAAAAAAAATTTAAATTTTAAATTAAACAGTTATTTAGACCAGGATTTCGAACGCTTAAATTAACTCTCAGTTTTGGCGGGGGTGGTTAGCCTTTTGCATACCCCGAAAAATAGGTGTCTGCGCACGCCTGTGGTAATCTTTCGTCCGGGGCGTTTCGTGAGAAGCATTCACGACATTATTTCAATATTTAACAGCGACAACGCAACGCAAATCGTTTCGAAACGTTGCACACGCGTGTTAAACCGCTCGTTTTCGCTCCGTCGGGTATACGCGAAACTTTTGTTCAGTGAACAACGTTGAACGAGCGTTCGTTCAGCGAAATTTGTGCGCGTTTCGACGTCGTCTCCTCTGAAGCGATTCGTCTTTTCGTTTTTCAACGTGAACTATAGCGCCCGTCGTATCTTATTTTCGTCCCCGCCGGGTTCCTACTACAGCTGTTACGTCGTTACACGTTTACAATACGTACGACGAACACAATCGTATACATTTGACTGCGGCACTCTTGCAAAAATCATCTCACAGTTCCGGACGGCAGGCGGCGGAGTTTTAACGACAGTTTCGTCCGCGGACGTCGATTCAAAAAGAATCGAATGACCCGACAGTTGAGTTTTCTCTTCGCATTTATTTATTCCCCTCCCCCCTCGCCCGTTTTGATTTTAGCGCTATTACTACCACGTACCCGTACATCCGTAGATCGCGATGCTCGAAAGATCTACACGGAAAGAGAGAGAGAGAGAGAGAGAGAGAGAGAGAGAGAGAGAGAGGGAGAGCTCGATATGTGTACACCGGCAATAAATGTTTACCTTGCACTCGAATGTATCGTAAAAAAACATTAAGGTTTTTCTTTTATTTTCGGTCGTCACTTTTAAACATTTGCACTGGTGTACGATGTTATCCGGAACACACGCGACAGCGTGCACTGTTCTCGGGCGTTCGCACAAAAATGAAAACAATAAAACGGTTTGAGGCGATTATTATTGTCTCCGGATAAACATCTCGTCTACCGCATACCACGTGTACGTGTATGTACCGTACGTGATGTGTGTGTGCGTGTGTGTGTGCGCGTGCGTGTTGCGTCGTGTGCAGTAGGTGGTAAAACGGTGAGCCGAAGGGGCAAAAACCGCTCCTCACGAGGAGAACGAAAAACAAATCGGTACCCGGCGGAGAGCATGAGCGCGTGTTGTACCGATGTAAACAAACGCGTTTGTCCGATCAATTCGTACGCGTACGAATACGCGTCTCTTATTATTTAAATACGCGCTGCGGGTATTATTACGTGTTTATGTGCATGTACAATTTTTTTATACTAAATGTAACGCTGTGTGCGCCGCGGTTGTGTACGCGTTATAGCCGTCGAGACGGAACAAAAAAAAAAAAAAAATCGTCTCATGCACGCGATGAATAAATATCCGAAAGAAAAACCGAACAGAACCTAACGCGCGCGTTGGATCAACAACGAAAATGTTGGAACATAAAATGAAACGACAACCACTGTCTAAGACGTGACGGTTTGTTCGTAAAAAAATAAATATTCGGCGTCTTCAACGCACACTATAAGAAGGACGGCGAATCCGTGGCACGCGCGAAAAATTGTCGAGGGCGCGCGAAAAATTGGAATATTTTTATTACATTTCATCGTCAATAACAAATTAAAACATTCGCGATGTTAGCACCGATTCGTTATTGTTAACGTATTCCAGAAAATTGAATTGTAGACTCGTTGAGAACGTAAACAACGTATTAAACGGAACACGACGCAATCAGCAGTTTTGTCTACTTCGTCTTCGATTCATTCGTGCGAGTCACTATTTCCAAAAATCAATTCTATAAAATCTTATTTCGACTGCCCGATGAACGCGGTGCCGCCGCGTGTACTTTATCGAAAGTTACGAA
Organism: Sipha flava; assembly: GCF_003268045.1. Taxonomy (NCBI): domain Eukaryota; kingdom Metazoa; phylum Arthropoda; class Insecta; order Hemiptera; family Aphididae; genus Sipha; species Sipha flava. The sequence continues at coordinate 809,687 of NW_020273045.1, forward strand.
TTATAAACCAAATACCAACGAATCGGCGAATCAGCAAAATAAATCGCATTCAGACGATGAACGATCACCGAACTAATGTGATTATGTACTTATCTGTATTTGTACAGTACATATTTTACATCAGTGCTACGATAACAATTTTTTTCTCACACTGTATACATAAATATATGTTTTTATAATATTTAATGGCGCGCTGGAAGAAAAAAAAAAAAAAAGGTAAATTATTTGCACGTAGCAACTCAAAACAATTTGCCACCGCTGCACTAAAATAATACTGACGCCGTGCTTAGCAGTGAGCTGTGGTTTGATGATTTGATCGCAATTCGAATCAACATCCGTGCGTTTACGGTAATATCTCGGGCGTAAAGCAACAGCAAGTGATCACGTGGGACCTGTCGTACGATTTCAGGCGAAAAAGTAAAAATAATTCAACGACCAAACGTAATGGTAACACGGGAATCTCATCAACCCTATAATGCTATTATTATTATTATTATTATTATTAATTACACGTACCGCTGTTCTTGAATTACAATTGAAAAAAATGTCGAGTAACCCGTGCCGCATTAAAGCGTGGACGTTTTCATCCTTTTTTCGTTTTTGTAATTAATTTTTGATTCTCAACAGGTCCAACATATATGACACACACTATACCGTATATGCACGATATGTGTGTTTGTGTGTGTGTGTGTGTGTGTGTGTGTGTGTGTGTGTGTGTGTGTCTGCTGTGTGTATTTATCACACGGTTTCATTTATACGAGCGTTGGTGATTAAATATACAACGACGTACTGATAAAAAAAAAAAATGTAAATAACATTTCTTGTTATTATTAAAGCTGTTGGTTTTTTGTCTCGTTCCACCGAAGCTCTCAACACCAAAATTCGGATGTGAAATAAACAAATTGTGTGAGCAACAACGAAAAAAAAACAATTTGTTCATTCCCTACTCTTGCCCAGCGCCCCAGAATGTTTAGTGTCACGTGACGTTTTCCAATATCGTATATATTCCGAAAACATATTCACGTGTTGATAAATCAAATGATATTACACAAATATGTCAAAAAATAAAAAAAGTACCCACGTTTCTGAATCGAGAATTTCCGAAATGTTTGGCCTATATTTTATGCAATATGATTTCCAAAACTCCGTTATTATTTCTAATAATCTAACCTATAAGCCGTAAATATAATTTTCGTTTTCCATTCAAGAGGTATTTCGTTTTACTATTTTTTTTTTTTTTTTTTTTATATATACATATAAATCGTTTTCAATAATGTTAACTAAATAATAAATACAGTACAAAATTCTATCAGAGATAAATGATATAGGGATGAGTTCAGGACTTTTTTTTCAATCGAATCGGGCATAGGCTATAGAGTCGCATAAAAATAATAACGCCTACGTTTTGTGTTCATAATATTGGGCGTCCCAGTCATTATGCAGTTTTCAAATATTCAATAACTCAGCCAAAAACTATTGAAAATAATTTATTTTTTTTATTATAGTCGCATGTCATTCGGATTTAAAATTATTACAAGTAATGAATTTCTATCTCTAAAACACGCACAACATAGGAATGTTTTCTGTATTTTTAACAAACCTATCGATCAATCGATGCAGGAATAATTTTTAAAACTGATTTAAATATTCTCTAAAGTATACTCTAGATCAATTTACACATAATTTTTCAATAATGTATTTCACACACCAAAAGTTATCTTTGGTGAATCTTATGTTTTCAATTCGTATAATTTTTTTTATGAGACTTTGAAAGGTGTAAATAAAATAAAAAAGAAGGAAAACAGACGTAAAGCTTTCTTTGAGACGATTTTAAATCAGTTTTCAAAATCTTTATCGCATAAATTGTTCGATTAGTTCGTTGGAAATAGAAAAACTATAAATTCCTGTTGCGCGTGTAATAAACAGAGACAGAGGATCATGGCTCGTAATCCCTTGAGTAATAAAAAAAAAATATCCATAAGGTGTCCTCATCTACTTCCTACGCAAGCAATAATGAGATCATTAAAATCCTTGATGATTTTTTCGCAGATATCTCATCCCAAAGCCATATTATGACCACCGGTGGCCTCCAAGATCATGTGATGTTGCACCGATTGTTTTATGCTTTATGTACGTGTGTGATGACGTTATGTTTTATTTACGTGAAGAACAACCACCGAATCATTGAAGAAGTTTAGAAGGAAATTCAACGATACCATTATTACGCGCAGGGAAAGTGGAGGTGGACACTTGATTGATATTAATTTTCGTTATTAAATAAATCGGAATAAAATATGGTTATAATAGTAAAAATAAAAACACAAATATTGATATTTCAATGGCTTTTGGTCGAGTCAATACATTTTCGAAAACAGCGTAATGACTGAAACAGCCTATATTGTAACCGTACTCGACAAACACGCGGTATGGATACTTTAATAGTGGGCGATCATTTTTCCGGACCCTACACTTGCGAGGCAGGGCCCTTGAGCTTAACCTGCTCGCCAAAAAACCCGGATGAAACGTCCAAACGCAACTAATAATAATAATTAATATATTATTAATAATAGCAAAAATAACGACCGGGTCACACGCACGCATTATATATTGCGTTAGGAGTATTAAGTTTCAAAACGATGATAAATCATCAAACCCGATAACACGTTTTCGGGAAAATATATAAATCACACTACATACGCGCGTAAAAAAAATCTTTCTAAGCTTAAAACCGTATGCGTTCAGCGAGCGTTGACAGTGATATAACTCAAACATAATTGATCTGTTCCCTTCATCACACCACGGTTGCGGGTGCATTCGAAGTGTACCACAATTTCTTATTGTTCACACGACGGACAAATTAGTCTAGTATTGAAACGGAATGCAAACAGTCGCATGGTTAACACGCGTTATTATTGCTTTCCGATCTTATATCCTTTCCCAATACACTGTTAAAAAAATATGCATACGTAGCATTAAAAACATATGAGATTTTTATGAGATAATGTATTTTCCTAATATTAAAATCAATTAATAACCACACTAAAATTTAACATTATAAATTGTATTGAGTTGTTTGAAAAATGCTTAAAGGATAACATCTGCATTTCGTGTAAAAAGTTAAAAGTGGTGCAACTGTGTCACAGCAAATATAAATCGGCTATAGCTTTTCTCATCAGTTACAAGGAGCTACCCGTTTACAAGCGACGCACATATTATTCGAAATTATTTTATCGACAAAACTACAGGGTTGAAACGTTATCAAAAACCATGATGTATTTTTCCGGATAAAATGTGTATAATTGAAGATTAAATTATCTTATGTTCACTCTTGCAACAGTATTATAATTACGTTCAAAGGTTACAACACTATTATCAATATTATGTATGCACGTGTACGAGATCTACCCTATAGCACACCAGATATCAAAGTGCTGCTAAAATAACGAAGTAATATTTGTTTCACAGTGCATTTAACATGATTTTTTCATGATCAACGTAGTATTTAAAGCAATTAAAATTCTGCAAGATACGTTCAAAATAATTTGCATCGATGGACAACATAAAAGGTTTAAAACCAATTTAGCAACCCCGACGAAGCATATTAGCTCTCGTATATATAGTTTATTATTAGGTATACTTTTGAAACTAAATTACATAAATAACACGAACCAGGCATACAGCTATATATATATACCGCTGGTATACAAATTTATCAAAATAATTGTATATTGATATACTGAATATTATACGAGCAGAAGTATAAAAGGCTAATCAAGTTTTCAATATGACAGCTACTGTATACATAAACATTATGTAAATAAAAGGTTTTTGATGTGTTTGTTGGTCAATCGACGAAATTAGTGGAGCATATGCGTTTAATTTGTTCATAAATTAGGGCTCTAGACTCGTTAGGACGTAATCTTAAAACAATCGTATGCGTGAGAACAAAAAATAAAAATAAAATATTATAATATTTTGCACTGCGTATTTTGCACATACTCGTAGTCTACCCGAATATTAAAGACGTTTGGCAAAAATTATGTTTCAATGTTACTTCGAATTCTCCCGAGAGATTCCGTTGAGAACCTCGAACATTTTTTAAATAACATTACAAGTCATCGATAACTGTACAATACATCTTAGGGAACCACATTTTTTATTCATTATGTGTTCGCATAACAAAAAATAAAAATCGATTTATAAACTAAAGCGTCTACGCTCGTACTCGTGTTTCAAAACTAAAAAAGTTATATCCAAGTCCACCTACGACACGTAAAATGTAAACCACCCATAGCAATAAATCATTACAATCTGTTCGGAAACACAGTGCTGGAACCCGAACTCTTCTCGTGTCCAGGGATCTTTAGCGACTTATTTAGTCGATTTAACTGCAAGTTAATAACTAAAACTACATTGTTCGTTTCACCAAACAGCCATAGTAATAACCAATAAATTATGTTAGTATGAACTATAGTATTTTTAACCATTTACTATAGCGAAATTATTTTTTTCCGTGTTTTCATCCGTGGAAAAGATAGATTTTTTATCATAGGGCTTTCGCGATATATTCGTTTAATACAATCGATCTATAGCTACGTGTCTCATCTAACATATTTTGCTTCCCCGCGTGAGCTATCAATAATAAAAAACATTGTAATATCTTATCGCTATAACCGTATACCTACACGTCTTGTTGCGTGTCCTCGCGACCGTCTACCGCGGTGGTGCCCAACCCACGGCCCGCGGGCCACATGTGGCCCGCGAAGGTATTCTATGTGGCCCATTACGAATTTTCTAAAATAAAAAGAAATTTCAAAAATGTATGAAAAAATTTTTTAATTATTTATTTTCATATATTATTTTTATTTAAATTATTCCAAAAAATACAATTATGTATACCTCAATTCATAATCTTTTCAATAGACAGTAAAAGATAAGAAAACAAGTCCAATATATAAGATTATTTTAGTACTTTTTTACTTTATAGCCCGCTTGAAGATAATTGTTTACCAAAGTGGCCCGTCAATGGAAAAAGGTTGGGTATCACTGGTCTACCATTCACGTTTGTCACATTGTACTTCTAGATGTTTTGTGTTTCAACGTGTAAATCGGCCGCGAACCAACGCCCAGCATTTGTATGGCTGGGTCTCCAATACCCTTTTTTAGTTAAGTTAGAACCCAGTGTTTTTCAGAAAATGCACCATTCGGGCCCCACGGTTTTACGAGTATGATTAATAATGTTTTATTTTAAATTGTTTTGGTACACGGTATAAAATGTATGTCATTTTTCCAACGTACGATATGCAATTGTTAATTGAAAACTGTAATACTGGTATAATGTAAATGAACAAAATAAACGGTTAAAAAATTTAAACGATAGAGCTTTTACTTAGTCAAACCTGATAATTTTACCCGTCAACTTTTCCATAATTGTTTCTCCTATAAAATGTACATTCGTTAAAATTATTTTTCTTTTGTTCCGTCCACTTCTCATTTCAATATTAATTAACGATTTGTAAAGCTTTAAAGACATCGACAGATTGATACAATTTAGGCTTTGCTGAATAGAGTTTTGAATTGAAACGGTCGTGGAATCTATTCGCCGGCATTTGTCGTTTTCTTTGTTGATGGTTTGAAGTCTGATCAAATACATATTGAATGGGCGAACCGCTTCCGAGTCAATATTATTAACTAAAACACAATCCGTAAACGCTCGTGTTTGTCGATAATTTGGTCGAATGCACAATCAGGTCTTCTATGAAACGATCCTCAATCGTTTGCGTTCGGGTTCGGGTGTCACCGGCTTATGCATTGTACTGCGATATTGTTGTAGTGCCGGTCGCATCAGCAGCAGCAGCTGACCCGAAACCGCCCGCCAAACGACCCTCCGGTTGCACAATCGTTATACTATATGGGTTAACGGTTTGTTTACGGAAATAAATAAACGAATTCGGGTCGCAAAAGGGGCGAATCGCACTTACGTTATGAAATATATTATTATGCGCGCGAATGAAACGTTTTGTTCGACTGCGATTGCGATGGAGCGGACAAAAGGGTTTTGTGAGAACGACTGCGTACGCGTTTGACACGCGCTCATAAGACGGCAATGTAGTATCGTAACGTTAAATAATCGAATCGATCGGAAGGCAATAGACCGTGCCATGTTTGGCGAACGAACAATGATAAAGCAATTGATAATAATAGTAGATTGTGCGAAGACGCGAGTTGTGAACGGCGGTAAAAAAATTATTGGTATTTTACCGGGAAAAAGTTTTTGATTGAAAAAAATATCCACTCTCGAACGTGTAAGTGGTGTAGGGTAAGCGTTTTATTCAACACCGTATATTCGGTAGTTCGTACGCAAACGAACTGCTGCCTTCTACGCGAACGAGAAATGTTGAAATGCGTTGACTGAGAATAATCGTCAAAACAAGCTATTTTTCAGTTATCGGTTAAAGCAGTGATTTTCGTCCTTTTCTCATTCATTTCACCTCTAGCTACTAGTAGAATCAAACACCGCGTGAACCTAACATTAAAATAATAAATAATGTATTTTAGAATAATTTTTAAATTACAAAAAAAAATTAAAAAATACGGTGGGCAAAAAAATAATAAGTACACCTACAATTTATTGAGTCGCAGGGTTCAATGAACATTGACATTTTAAAGTTTAAATTTGCAAATTAAAATTATAAAAAAAAAAAAAAAAGCGAGAGAAAAAATATTAATGATTTTTATGAAAACTGATGAGAAATCGGGACCTGATGGTTTTTACTAAGTTGAGGAAGTCGAGGGCTAATGTTGGAAAAATTGAGTTTCATATTGTCTGCTAGAGTTGTAGAGCCTTAATATACTATACTAATACTACATATATATAGCGACTGCAAAATAACTAACGACCTCGGTTAAGTCGATAAAATAATCGATAATGCAGTGATTTCGTGTTAATAATATTACTGCACGTGTTTATCGGATCTAAATAATAAATATAAATAATATAAAGATACAAACTTAAAGGTATGCTATTTACATGACAGTTGTGGTAATAATATGATTTTTTTAAAATTAATTTTTTTCTAATTTCTTTCCTTTTCCCGTGGACAGTTCTGGTCACCCCTACAATACGTCCATGTCACCCTTGGATGACATGTCACATCGTTTGAGAAACACTGGTTTAAGGGATAAGACTCAATTGTCTTTTATTAAATTAACTAATAATACAACTGTGATTTATCAAAACTTTTATAAACAGTCATTTTATGAGTTAAAAGCAATTTTAATGAACCATTAAAGTTTACTTATAATGTTTTTGGTTTCATATCACAATCTCTTAACTATTATTATTACTTTTAACATCCCTAACCTCTCAATAAAAATTCCTGGGCATTACACTGAATGAATTACATATTTTATGTCGACACTTTGTAACAAATTTTATTTATATACATATAACCTACTGGGTATCAACATTATGCTAAACACTTTCATACGGTTCTCATCAGTAGATTTAGTTATTGATACACGACATCAATTTTCGGAAGATTTTACTAATTGGCATTTCAAATAATTATCTTTTAGCTTTTGATTGGTATGTTGAAAACATTATAAAAAAAATTGCATCATTCGTACTATAACTATTTTTATTGGCTATTAACCATAACGCGTTGCTATGACGTTTTAAATTTAATTTTTCAACTAACAATAGTTTGTACGAAATATTTGTCACATCAACAACGGAGTTGAGAGTAAACACATACAAGTTCCTTCTAATAATTTCTGAAGCCATCATAAGTTTCATTTATACTTTAAAGTTTCAAGTTTAAGCGATTTCAATTTGTCAGTTAATTATTTTCCCAATATTACTGATCAATGGTCAATTTGCCGATTTTTGAAATAGCGGACTCGCCAATCATTGAAGATAGTCTATGCAGAAATATGTCGAGTAGATACTTCTACCAGGTAAGAACTTTTAACTCTTTCCAACCCTTTCAAGCCTACACTATGAAATATTTAAAAAAAAAATTATTTTTAAGAAAACTGTTATTTTAGGATCAAATTAAGATAAACTATTTTTTTGTAAGTTTTCAAAAATTTATTTTTATTAAAATAAATTATTATAAATACATATTTATTTATAATTACAAATAATATATTTATTATTATTATTTTTATTATTATTATTATAATAATTATTATTATTATTATTATTTATTATTAATTTTTATTTAATTTTTTATGATTTATAAACCTCATTCTTAAATTAATTATTGACAAGTGCTAGAAACAAATTTTTTTCTTTAACTATTTTCATTCTAGTTTACTAGTAAGCGTGTGGAGACCTGCATTTAAGGAGGTACCTACTATACTTATGGTCCTTATCTTAACAAAACGTGTAGGTATATTAAATAAATAGTTTAATAATTTTTTATTTAATATTGTGGTAATTAGTCTCATGAATATGTTTTTCTGGAATCTTTTATATTTTTCACAGACAGTTATAATTATTTATGATTAATACTTTTGTAGTCAATTTTAACTGTTATATTATCATAATAAGTTTTTACACAGAAATTTAGTTCTAGTTTTTCTGTTATAAAATTTAATTTATTTTTTGCTGAATATTTTAGAATAAATGCCATTTAATTTAAGCAACATATGTTAATCTACTCTTCTCTACTCTACTCCCTTACTCTTAGACTTACATTTTAGGAGCTCCATTCACTAAATTTCAAGGGATAGAAAAAAAATATATTGTCTTTCCCAGCCCCGTTTGATGTTTTTCATCTAGCATTTTTTTCATTTTTTCTCGTAATGTGGAGTTTTTTCAATATTTTCATTACTTCTACTATCCTACGTTTTTTTTGCAATGAATAGTAATGATAATTTTTTTTGTGGTATTAATAAATAAGGTACAGTTATTGTAGTTATCAGAAAGTAGTAAAATTTATTGCAGTATTGCACTAAAATAAAACGAAAATTGCATTTTAAAGAATCTAAAATTTCACTAAAATAAATAACGTTTCGTTATAATTCATAAAATTAGGTTAATTTTATCTGCTATTAACTTATTGTTATTTATATATTATATATAACAGACTCTTTGGTTACAATTTTTAAACTTGTATAATATAAATTGTATATATAAAATATAAAAAAATATATACTTAAAAATATTGTTGCATTGAACTGTAATTAATTTTTTTAAATTTTCAAAATCCAAAGATTTTCGGTTTGGAGTCAGTAAGTTTTTATACTCGGAAAACTTGTTCGACGTCGATTGATATGAGCGGAGCGTACTTAAACTAAATAGCTTATCGTCAAATCTTCGGGTAGTTTTAACTAACAGTTTTCTTTCTCCAGTTAGTTAATCATTTATTATACTTATGGTTCCAAATACGGTATTTTTTTTTTTTTTTTTAATTATTCTAATGAACTTTACAATATTTTTTCTGTTTAATATATAATGTTATCTGTTTGCTAGTGTTCTGCATGGTCCGGTCTGGTACGGTTTTAATATACAAAAACTATTGAATCGTCGGTTTAGTGTCCAGTTCAATAATTTTTAGAAATATTTCAGTCCAGTCCTCAGATCAAATGCATTATTTTTAGTCCGGTCCGGTTAAAAAAAAAAAAAAAATATATATCAGTCAGGTCCGGTCTCAGTCCAGTCTCAATCATGGAACTTCAAATCTTAATACAGATATTGTTATATAAACAAATAAAACGAAAACAAATCTACAAATTTAAGTATATATTGTACGGTCTGGACTAATACAGACTGAATATTACGGACCGGTTCATAAACGGTCCAAAATTTTTTAAAAGCGGACCGACAGTCCGGTTCACGGTTTACTTTATCAAATTTTATTTTGGTCTTTGATTAACGTTTAAGTGTGGTCCGGTCCGACTTCGGTCCCTTAGTAAAATTTGAAATCCGGTCTGGTCCTTAAAATAACGGACCGTGCAGAGCATTGTACGCATTGTAAATACAATGAATCCGATAACCACAGTATGACAAAACCGATATGATTTCTAAAATAATCTAACTATCTAACTATCATTTTGATTATATATTAAATAATATCAATAGATAATAAAATTTATAAACAATATACATCAGGCAATTTCATTATGTCGAAATTATGTCAAATTCAAAGCATCAAGTGGGTCAAATATATTGAACTGTTTACTATGCCATAATAAGACATAATCACTTATACCAAACATAACAATTTCTAAGAGTCTAAGATAGTTGCGACTTGACATTAATATTTTATAATTTTTTTAAAATTCATTTTTTATTTTGTCGATTGATATTGTTAGCCGTGGGTAACAAAAATATTAGACGTTGGCCACACGCGGCCCGCGGACCGCGTGTTTAACATGCTTGGTATACATCAATACATCACTTCAGAATTAAAATAATTTGACAATTTTATTTCATGAAATTTTTATAAAACCGTTTAAAAAATATTAAAAAAGTGAAATTATGTCGAAAATTGCAAAAAATTGCATTTTAAATTTTTAGATTTTCATTCGTACCTACCCAAATCGTATTTAAAACTTACTTAGCAATAAATTGAAGCAGTAGGAGAAAAGTTGCAAATGCAACATCAGTGCCTTATTAATAAAATAAAACTACTGTTATATTAATAATTGAGTTTCATTATTATTTTGTTATGTTATTTGACTCGTATTGTCACTTGAGTTGCATATTTTTTTCATTTTTATTTCAGAAAAAAGTTTTAATTGTATGCCAAGCTCATGTAACTGAAGTTGACCCCCCCGACTATGTCCAATCGAATCCGGGTCTATCCCCAAATTTAGTAACCTTTTAGTAACTAATTATAACTAACATCAAACAATTTGTATCAAACAGTTTCCGAGAAAACTCAATTTTCATTTCGAGAGGCTAACATTTGATTAATTTACTGAACTTCGTCTAGCTGCACCGCGGGAATCGATTGGGAAGTTGGTCATCCCGCCTTCGGCATAAAGACAGGTGATGGGTATTGGTGTTAGATAGACACGGTTAAATTTATAAATCACGGTATTCGAGTTTTAAAGTCTAGCCGTCAGTCGATTCATGTGGAATTGATAAGCTCCATTTCGCTAGCATGCAATTTTGGCGATTTTTTTTATTTTTACGATAAATGTTATTTTGCGGATAATTTGCGTGATTTTGCGGCCGTATTTCTGATTTTTGCGGACAACTAGTTTCTTAGCAAATCCGAAAAAACGGTTGACATGCTGATGAAATGTTGCAAAAATTTAAAAAACCACTTGCTTAATTTTTTAATATACCATCATTTTACGGATAATTTGCGTGATTTTTGCGGACAACTAGTTTTTTAGCAAAAAATTATATTGTCAGACGGTTTTTGAAGATTCTTAAAATCTTTAATTGCATTTTCTCAGTAATCACTATTTCTGAGTTGTGCCGTTTGTATTCTAGGGGTGCGATGTGTCGACGTGGGCGTCGCATCGACTCAAGCACGTACGGAAGCTATACCGTTATTCTGTACCGATCGCGCAACTAAGAAACACTAGTCCATATTCGCACACATACAAACGTGTTATCCGATACAATAACAATTCGTATAGGGTTGATCAACAGGCGCGAATGGTGCGATTGTAATTATTTTTGTAACTGCGGTGCTCGCGGATCAAAAAAACCGGGACGGCTTCGAACGAATTACTTTTTTTTTTTAATATTTTTTTTTTTTCGCACCGCGAGAATCTCTTTCTCGTCGCGGTTTCAAATTTTTTTTCGCCCGACCGACCGATTCGCACGCGGTCCCGTCGGCTGCAGGGCGCACTCGGGGTGACGTGCGTTTGACGTGATCTCGTTGTCACCGAGAAATCGGGGGAGGGGAGGAGGCAGAGAAATTTCAATTCGCCGAGCACAATAATGGAATTTCGTTTATTTTTGTCACCCCACGTATTCATAATAAGGGAGGGTTCGTGGCGGGTTAGACTACAGGGATAAAAATTACACGTTTCGGCGAACGCACGGTGGCCTCCCGCTCTCCTGGAGATTATTACGTACACCTATATATTATATTATTTTTTCGTCCAACGATTTTTTTCTCCTTCTCGTTCACACACATACACACACACACACACACACACACACACACACACACACACACACACA
>NW_020273045.1:821853-822458 GCF_003268045.1 Sipha flava
CACACACACACACACACACACACACACACACACACACACACACACACTCGTAGAACCGTCGCCGTCATTATTGTTGTATTATAATATACATTTATCCGTTAACGGCAGCGGCCCTGCGTCAAAAGATTTCGGCGCACAATGCTTCGCGTGTGTACGTCTCCTGACGTCTTGTCCGACGTGTCTGTCGGTGAATTACCAATTGCAGATGCGCGGTTAGCGCGTCAATGCACAGACCGTGTCCCACGAGGATTTAATCGTAGCAATATCTCCTGCAGCGCTATAATCAGATTTTTTTTTCAGTTAGTAACAGTTAGTAGTTCATTCCTTTAAATCAGTATAAACACAACATTTCGATAAAAATGTAGTAAAAGCAATACCACGAGTAGTGAGAGCGTTTTTGAAAAACGTAAGAATGACCTATTTTTGTCGGTAACGTTGAATTTCAATTTTTTTTTTAGCCAGATTTAATCTTAATATTCATTTGAGCACAAGAACCAAAACATTTGATTATATAAATAGATAATATGATTGGTAAATTCTCAAAGGGTTATCACACATACACACACACACACACACACACACACACACACACACACACACACACA
>NW_020273045.1:822468-953216 GCF_003268045.1 Sipha flava
CACACACACACACACACACACACACACACACACACACACACACACACGCATGATTCTAGGTTTTATATGTTTTTATTAAAAATTTCTTTACGAAATATTATTTAATAAAATAATAAATAAATAAATGCTTAGTCTGGAGTATTACTATATTTTTAAAGTCCGGTTTAGAAATTCATCATCAGGTATATTTTCATTTTTTTTCTAGTAAATGTACTCGTTTAGATAAAGTAGACATTTTAGAGTTTAACTTAATATTATTCCCTTTAAGCAATTTGTTTTCTTCCTTCATTTTCCTTATATTATTTAACACTTCTTTCAGTTGCGCAACAAAATCATCAACTTTATCACTAATAAACTTGGCAGGTTCGAAAGAGTTTCATTTGAAGAAATACGTTCTTTATAATTTTTTTAAATTTTATTTTAGTCACCAAACAAAATTCTACATTGCGAACAGGACTGTTTTAGTTTGACTTCAAGAGTTAGTGTTCTAAATACAGTTTCTCTGAAACTGGCGAAGTGTAAGAATTCTTTGCAGTTTATATGTTTAAATTGACTCCATCAAAAATATCGTCGTTACACATTGAACATAGTATTTTAACTCTTTTCGGCACGGCGGGACAACGTTTAGCAAACCTAAACGCCGGCCGTTGCTGCACGGCGGTACGAAAAATAATCCACCTCTAAACCTATTTTTTTTCTTACATTATAAATGAATGCAATTTTCTCTATTCTATTAATTGATACGTGTACACAGTTATCAATCAGATTTAAAATCAAATCAAGAAATATCCAAGTTTTTCAGCGAATTGTATACGATATTTGAATTTCGATTGTGCCTAAATTTCGTTTTTCTGGTTTAAAATATTTATTTGTATATGGCAATCATTTCCGTACGTCAAATCATTCCAGAGTTGTTATATTTTATAGATAATATTGTATACTTTATACGTGCGTACAAATACTGAAAAAATCATTATTGTTTTCTCGATAAATCATATTTTTCTAGTGGTACGAATTTTAACCCGTGATGCCAGTTGACCCAGAACGACCCGTTCTTGCTTTATTTTATTTCATACATTTTTTTCGTGTGATAATAAATTCTGATTTCAATGAAGGTAATATTGTGGGTTATCTTTTTGTTCGAATACCATAACGTTTGAAAAGTATAATTAAATTAAATTTTATGTATGAAAAAAAATTTAAAAACTATAAGAAATGTTCAGGTCTATTGTGAACACGTTGGGATCATACCCATTATGCCCACATTAAATGTTGACCATATACACCGAATTTAGAAAACACCAAGATTTTTAATATCGAAACATTTTTATTATGCACACGTAAGCCATAAAATCGAAAAACAATTTTAAATTAAATTATTAGATAAATAAATGTACAGTATATATGAACAATATAATCTTGAGTTGCATAATTTTTCAGCGATCTTACGTTGTTAAGTGTCAGGTGAAAAAATACTTCACTTGGTTCAAAATCAAGATTTTCCTTGTGGAAAATGTCTTTTCTGAACATGGTGGAAAACGTTCACGATCACGTTGAAATTCAGCGTGAAATTAAAAAGACTTGTCAGTTAAGGAAAGAAAGCTACAAGTTTATCGTGTGATTTTTTTTTTTTTATTACTCTCGATAACATTCCTACTATACATTCAATTAAATATACAACAAAATCCCATTAAGTTTAAAAGTGAATGTTTTTTTGTTATTTTTGAGATTAACGCAATCCTATAGATATTACGATACTCAATTGGAATAGCTGTTAATACATATTCTAGCGCTATGATAAAACAAATATCTCCACATAAACCGAACAGAGTGCCAATATTATGCAGTTTTTTTTTTTTAAATTTGTTTAAATGACGTAATTAATATTAGTATTACATCGGATATGGGATGATACCATTTACGTAGATATCCATATTAACCGGTGTCCGCATTAGGCGGATTCCACTGTATACAGGGTTAGGCAAGATACTTAAAAAAAAAGTATCATGATACAAGATAAAGATACAGTGTGAATGTAGAAAAGATATAAGATACTTGTATCAAAGATACATTTATACTTTTATACTTCCAATTAAATTTTATTAACTTTTAAACGTAAAAGGTTTATACAATGGTTATTATAAATTTATAAATATTAAATAATACAATAAGTCAATATACATAAAATATATCACTATAAATTATAGTCTATAATACATAAATACATCAAAATTACATAAAAAAATTACATCTTCATTTTTACTTATATATAGTTAGTTTATATTATATTATAGTTATACATAATTAAATGTTATATTTATCAATACAATTTTGATTTCCTGTAAGAAAAATTAATTTTTCAAACATTTTGTTTGATAGATTAGGTATACTGGGTGAGTGCACAAAACTAGCAAATGAAAATAAAAATGCTCAACAGGAGCAGATGAACACAGACTTGTATTATAATTTATAAATAGTTTTTCTTATAGATGGGTAGTTATTTAAATAGTTTAATGATTTGTTATTGTCGTTAAAGTAGGTGATTAATTCAAGCTCATTTTTTGATTGCTGTTTATTTTCAACTTGAGAAGAAAATATAGAAAAACTTTCTTTGGAATCTTTACTGGTTTCATGATAACTTAATTCATTAATTATTTTTTCGGTAGCATTTATACACAAATTCTGATTATTTTTATTTATTTATTTTTTTTTTATGGTC
Organism: Sipha flava; assembly: GCF_003268045.1. NCBI lineage: Eukaryota > Metazoa > Arthropoda > Insecta > Hemiptera > Aphididae > Sipha > Sipha flava. Next base: position 825,188 of record NW_020273045.1, read on the forward strand.
ATTTATGTAATCTGGAATCCATATTTTTCAATTCACCATGAAATACCTTATAATATACAGTATAATAATTAATAATAGGTACATTACTTTTATATGCAGTCGAAAATTTGTAGTGAATTTAAGAGATCCAGAAATTGTTTTATTTTTCTTTTTAACATATTGGTATGTCATATACAATACATTTACAGCATAATCAGAACTATTTTGTTCATAAGACACAATTTCAAAATATTTTCCATTCAATGATGGCGGAATTTTTATATTTTGTTCAGTAAAATAATACATAAAAAAAAAAAAGAATTTAAATATAAAGGAATCAAATATGAAAAAATTGTGAACGGCCTTATAATTATTTTACTGACAGTGCGACAGTCACACAGAAGACAGAATGAATAAAATGGTACACCAGTAATAGTGTACTACAATTACTTATTTGTACTTTTGATTTTATTTTCTATTTTATGTGGAAAGACCTACTACAATTACAGCCATATTTATATATATATATATATAAAAAAAAATATGTAGTGGCTTCATATTTTATGAGAACGAAAACTTGAGTTTAATACTTAACTGTACGACTGTTATTTTCAAATTATCTTACAAAGTATAACATTGTGTAGTTAAGGTTTTCGTTGTTCATTTCGGCTCGATTGCATCTGGACAGTTATTTTTCGTAAAAATACAATCCATGACGAACATTTTTTTATTTCTTGGTACTATTCAGTACAAATTTTTACAATAATAGTATCTTGTATCTTTTGGGAAAAAAAGATACATGATACATTAAAATTATGTATCGTGATACAAGATACAATATACATTGTATCTTTGATACACGCCTAATGTTCTTAAATAATTATTATTAGTTGTGGTGTAAAAGTGATTTATTTTAATTGTACAAAATTATTCCAAGAACAAATAATTTAATAACTGATGTGAAATATTCGAAGTTCTAATATTTAAAACTGTGGTGAAATATTCTAAGTCCTAATAAATACACTGTTGTGAGTCCAAATAAGTAAGTTCAGACCATAACATACATTAGCGTGAAGGTGCTCAGTGTCGCATAATTTGCCTTTGTTTCCGGGTCCCTTATATACCCGACGTTTACAGTAATTGGACTTTACATTGATTGCGCCGAAAATCGCAGATAAAGAAAGAAAAATTATGGGATGGAAAAAAGGTATACATCTATTGCGCCAATCGATATTGGAATTAATACATTTTGCTATTACCTCATTGATACATATATTGATGAAAATGTAACTTTTCCCTCGTATCTTTGGTCGTGTAACATATCAGGCGAAAGAACAACAAATGCCTATGAGGCATTTTACTCAGCATTTAGGAAATATTTTTATTCACCCCAACCAAATATGGCAATCGCCGAATTCCGTCCCGGGTTGCTGAAAATGACCGAATTCCGTCCCGACTAGTCTTGGACGGTATTAATATAAGTTAAATTTTATAGAACTTCAAGAGGCTTCACCTGACATCACGCGTATCGTTTTTTTTGTATTATCGCAATTATTCGCAATAAAAACGTAAACGATTTATATACTATGTATTGTGTATACCAAAGTCAGGTGTCGTCTAAGTTTTTACCAGCCTATTTCAAATCTGAAAAATAATAATTAAAAAAAAAAAAATAATTTAAATACTAATTACACATAACATATATTATACTTATACTTTTAAATTTATTAAAATACTTATAAGACTGTCATATTTCTACATAAATGGCATATACTGTAAGTGGAGTTTTTTTTGCTCCGTATGTCAATAATAAATAAATAAGGCTGTTTTGCCGGATTTTACATTTTTAAACATGCCAGCAAAGCTGCCAGTCCTAAGCCTGGGGAAAATGTGAAGGAAAATATTACTGCCAAATATATCATAGTTACAGGTAGTAGGACGGAATTCATAGTTGCTCCGCCTCCGGGACGGAATTCGGTCTTCAGTTATGGAACCATAGGGGGCCCGGGACGGAATTCGGTACCAGCCCCAAATATATTTGTTTTTTATGAAGTTTTAAAAATAATGTAACGCAACAATCATAATACGTGTTCTCTTAGTAACCACAAATAGACCAAACTCTAAATTTATGACAATAAAATAAATAGTAAAATAGACATAACTAATTTTAATATTGGACTGAAGAACTTTTCAAAATTAATAGGATTAATTTAAATATATATATAAATAATATACTATCAGTGTAAATACCAAGTATATAGAATGATAAGTTTGATTTTAATTTTAATTTTTGTTTTTAGCCATTATGATTTTTACTTGTACTGTATAGTTGTTAATATTGGCGCAATAGATGTATACTATACAGGTAGTGTCCCAAATTCGGCGCAATTGACGAATATCGAGTAATTGACGCAAGTGTGTGAATATGTGAAAAATGATAATCTTTATTGAATTTTGTGTGGGATGACTTTTGTGTGATAATGTTTATGATTCAATTTATGCACGGATGTGGTTATTTTAATAATCATCTATTTGTTTCCGGGTACGTATGGTAACTGTTTAATATAACTAGTTAATACGCAGGACGCGACGATAAAGTTTTTCTGTCAAAAAATTAATATATTATCTATAGAACCACCGATATGATTGATACTGTAGCCCGTACATCGTCGTCAATTTGTATTGCGGATTACGTTACACCCGAGTTACACTTTTGAATATTATGTCCTCTTAAAAAATGTAGATTGATACATCAAGTGTACAAAACTAATTTTTATATCAATAAAGTGTATGGGTGTAATATGGATATACTCTATAGATGGTTTTGTAAAAATATTTGTCCGCAAGCATAATTAGTATCATATACAGCAATATATAGGTAATTTAAATTAAAATACATAAATACATGTGACGTGCACGAAAGGATGGAACTCATTGGTAATTACATTTCAAAAGAATCCATAGAATTATAAAACTAAGTAACGCCTGAAAAAATCGGAATTTTTTTCAAAACTTCTGTCAGTCAAAACATTCAGGCCTAGATAATGGTTTATAAATGAACAATAATCGTGGGATGAATCATATATTGTTCTATAGACCATAAACGCTGCAAAGTTTAGAAATTTGAATGGTAACCTACCAGCAGATGCTTTCCACAAGAAGTTAACAATTATTCCGCACAACGGCTCCATACATCGACATATACCTCACAAACGCACGGTCTAAAGATATTATCGGCGACATTGACTTTAGTTCATCTTAAGTTCTTTTTATAAAATCTAAAGTTTTCAACTCCTTTAAAGATAATCTATCCAAGTTAATGTTAACATTTAGTCCGCCATCAAAAATTAAAGTACTCAAACCAACCATCTCGACATTATGAATTCATAGGCGTCACCGGAATAATTACTAGGAGGGTGAACGATATTTTAATACTATAGTAGATAATAAATACATACTGCAGTACATAAAAAATAAGCCAAGCGGTACGAACAGTAAACGATAAAAAAAAAAAGGGAAAATCAGACAAATTTTAATCAATTACATGCTGAATCACGTGAACTTATGAAACTGTTCATCATTCCGTGATTATACAAGTTATTTTAAAATCCTGGAGGGTGCAAATGTACCCCTTTACACCATCTCTCTACCATCAGTGATTACGATGATGCAGAGGGGAAGGAGATATGAGAGATTGCTCGTAATAATTCACTACGATAAAACCACTACGGTTTATGATTTCCTATTTTTTTTTTTTTTTTTTTTTTGTTTTTGAAACGTATTAAAACATTTTTCTAATACCATAATAATAATTTTTCATTAGTATCCTACTGATTCCACTGATTCCCGAATAATTAAATTTTATGACTTATTAGTTTTGTAAAGATTTAACGATCATCCATAATATTATACTATTGTATTTATGTTTTTTAATGGAAAAATTAAAAACGCTGCTTCGCCCCGATGATTCCCCGGACCCATACCTCATATCGTATGTTAATTATAGTTTATCCGTAGCACTATTTTGTAATATATTTTTGTTATCTTCGGTCCGGTTGTGTCTTATGCATACTTCGAACCATGGGCATATTAAGACTTACTTCTAGGGGGGGGGGGGCAACTCAAATTTTTTCTTTAATTCAGGCTCAAAATTTACAAGTAAAATTGTTGGTAATATTTAAATCAGATGAATCCTTAATATTTGTGGTTTTTTTTTATTTTTTTTAATCTAATGCCGGATCCACTTGGAATCTACTTTTGTGTAGTTCTTTTTCGACACCTGTCTGTGTTTTGAAAGTTACGCTTGTGTTTTATTTGATTTTTTACAAAGTATGGTGCTCGACAAAAGCCCAATTCAGTTTTCACAGACACGCGTAATTTTATTTCGTTATAAAATGATGCACATTAAAAAAATTTGAAACGCGTATCTCACAAATAATCAATTTCTTAAATGCGGATTCAGAGAGGGTGATCATCCCTTCACCCCCCCCCCCCCCATACCCCCCCCCCCCCCCCCCCCTAAAATACGCCCGTTCTCCGAACGACGCGATCGTTGCACTTTAAAACACGTGAACCTAAGATGTCGCGTACGAACGAATCGCAAATAGAAAACTGTCGACGATAGCAACGTGCACGGTTTCAAAACGGAACAATACGAATATATTTACGCGGTACGAGGTGATACGTGCGCTTGAATTTACATCGACCGACGAGTGTCTTGCGGGAACACGTGCCGCGTATAATCCGATTTGTGTACGCTACCGGGGTTACCGAATATGGGTTACCGAACGACAGAACACCATAAACGAGCCAACGTTCGTAGAACAACTCAAGTGTACGCGAAACATGATTTTTCGCGTTCTTTTAACGTTCCGATCGCGTTTTTATTTGTTTTCGCTTTCACGCCGATCGATCGCTATTCCTCGGGGCTACCGACCACGGTCCCCGAGGGTGTGAGGCTTCTGCGGTTTTCGTCGCCCAACCCCTCACGACGGGCGATGGTAGGTGTTTGACATTGTTCGCGATTCGGACAGACGAACGCGCGCGTTTGCAAACGACTTCGTAGGTGCACGATAAACGACTGTTTTTTATGATTTTTTTTTTTTTTTTTTATCTTTTAATATTCCGCGTGTTCTTATTCTTCGCGTGTTTCGCCGACGAGCTCCGTGCGCACGTTTACATGTTTACAATGCGCGCGCATGTGTTTGTGCACTTCGGCGTGCGGTGATCGTAGACAGCTGACGCGCGTACCCGTCACCTAGACGAGCATACCTCCGTCAGACGTCGGAGCGGACTTGAAACGGAGACCCCAACCCCCGGGGGGTGGGGAGGGATGCGATGTAATAGTGATTTTCCCTTTCTCTCGCTGTTTGTTGGTTCGGTTTTTGTTTTCGACTCGAACTAAAACGTCTGACGGACGGAAACAGTGTTACGCGCCCACGTGGACCGCGGAGCTGTACGCTCCCTAAAGCGGTACTACCGAACGACGTGCGAAAAACGATTTCCAACGGTCTGCGTGCCGTACCGGTGATTGATCGGCGGTTGATCAGTCGACGATGGTTAACACAACAACGTCGTGCGGACCGTTGAAATCGACCCGGCCGCGATGGTCACGAGGGTAAAGTCTGAATCAGATGCCGAAAACGGTGCGCTGGGACCAAAGTTTTAGCGGCTGAAAAGTTAACGACACCGGCGGTACGCTACCGGTGTTGGTGGGACTACGGTTTATATTTATTTGGTCGCGCTTGTCGCCGGTGTTTTTCCAACGGATGTTATCGGATATCGTCGTCCGGCGTCCGCGAGCGCGTAAAACGCGGTTGCTGATTGAAACACGTACACGGCGGTACGCCGGACGGAGCAAACGTTCCGAACCGAACTCTATGTCAACGCGTTGCCGGTCTCGCCGCGGTGGATATTTCACCGTTTCCGCGATAAACCGCAGCGAATACCGTTTGAACGCTGCGAAACAATAGAATGTTGTTGGCCGTATGATATTCGTTTTTACACCGTACGCCGTTGCACGTGATTCGATCGCTAGCACCATTCGACACGTTTGAAGGAAAAAAATGTTTCCTGGAAACCGAAGAGCGGAGATGAAAATAACGTACAAATCGAACTCGGAGCGCAAAAGTTTTTCGATCCTTAAAAATTCGATTTTCGAAAAATCCTTTCTCGGGGCGCTAACACGCTGCAGTAATTGTAAATGTCATCGTAAGTTTCAGATGACCCGCTGTGGCAGTGTCGATTGTACGCTGATCATTGAGTGGTATTCGAATCTCGTGTACACAAATCGTCAGTGCGAGACACAACTGGCGCGAAAAAAATAAAAACGATACCGTCGTAACACGCGGTAAGGGTAACGCGAATGCGATGCAACACGTATAATATAATATATAATTACAGGTAATGCGGTGGGCCGAGAACAAATCGGATCGTGTAACTTCGTCGCAGCGTTTTTATTTTTTCAAATGACGATTAAAATTTACGAACTACGGATGTAAATAGGATTTATTGGTTAAACAATTTAAAACACAATATTATAGTTAATCGTCGAATAATCGCGTTACAAATCGGTCGTAATTTAGAACTTTTTGGGAATTAACGAGTACTTAAATATTTCGATGATACCAATGAATAATCATAATGCCGCATTGTGGAGTCTGAAATATGAATTAATAATTTTAAAAAATTATAAAACGATACACTTGCGGTGTTTTTATTTTAGTGAAATATTATGCATACGCAATCCCCATATTATAAAGGATCAATTAATTTACTTTATTAAATTTATCGATGAAGTCGTCATAAATCACGTACCGAATGCTGTATATTGACGGTGTCGGTTCCTCCGATCGCGGCGGGACCTCTCTACAGCGGACGCGGAAGGATAATTTAAGTACCAAGTTCACTGAAATAAATTTTTCTCTATTAGGAATTTGTAATTTTCCAACATACAATCACATATTCATGTATACACATGTCCAGGGGCGTTACGTGAAACGTGGGCCTTTAGGGCTTATAAGAAACCGTTTCCACCGTGGCTCCCTTCGACAAAGAAATTAAATAATGATAAAAATATTAATTATTGAATAGTGATTCTGATAAAAATTAAATACAGTATGCATAGAACACCGATGAAGCAATTATTTTTATTTATTTTTATTATAAATCAAATTATTATCAACATACATTTTATCGGAATAAAAAAAAAAAATCATGTTTCTTTTAAACGCAACGATCAAGTTCCTCTAACCTCTCCTACTTGAGCATATATTAGTGGAAAAGGGGTCTGTGATTTGAATACACCACCGTGAATATCTATTATTCGTGTCCAGAAAATTTTTCTCTTTTTGTCATCCGGTCGTAGGCGGTGGACCGACCGTGCCCTCGAAAAACACACGCACACACAGGATACGACTCACCCCTCGACGACGATGTATTTCTCGGTTTTGAGGCTAAAGTCTGATACGCGCACACGGAAACACACACACACACACACACACACAATACGTAAGTGATTTCAACGCGTAATGCGTGTACAAGTGAACAATTTACCACGCGCGCACTCGATTTATTATTCTATTGTATTCGCAATCGTGTTTTTGACGACCCGAGTTCGTCCCGAATACCGTTCGAAAGGAAATCATATTACAATCGCTATTTGTATTCGCGTGTTTTATTCGGCCGGACCCGTCCGCGCGAAAAACGGCGACGACAAATTTGATTTCAATCGGTGATGCGATTTTCTCATCCGCGTTTCCGCTACGTTGTACGTGCGTTCGTGCTGTTGGACACATGACGAATATGTTTCGTGTTACGTCGACTCAAGCAGAACGAGGTATTGTTGACCGTACAGTAACGGTACCGCAACCGAGTTTGCGGTACCGAAAACACGGGTCAATCGGCGACCACAAACTCCTGCTCCGTCCTCGCATCAGATCATCCTGTCACTAGGCAGGCATGTGACCGGAACATGTTTGTGAGGGGGCCTTACGGTTTAAGGCTATTGCAGACACGCAAGTATAAATGTAGTTCAGGTGGTGGGGGTGCGAACAGTCACCGAGTACCCGACATGAGTCAGGACCGACTTTACGATAAAAACTTCTCATTTCATGACTGACATAAAAAATCTCAGTGGGGGCACCGTCGACCAAACATTTTCCGTGCGATCATCATACGATTATTATCAATCCGACGAAATTTTTTCCCATACGGTTCGACGCACGAGTCGACGAGCGTTGCCAAACGACGGATATCGTACGTGGTCGTGTCCACTTGCCGCGGACACCACAGTCCCCGGCCCACCCGCTCGCCGTCCCCTAAACCCTGTCAGTGTTTGAGAATCATCGATTTTCGATTTCGGACTTTATTCCGTTGCGATTATCCGACCACCCATATCTACGCAAGTGAACGTGTCCGGGACGCACGGGTGCAAGATGTACGAGCGTGTTGTAAGCGTATCGTTGCAGGCGATCACGGACGAGCTCCGTCGGATGATTGAATCGAGAGAAGTTAAATCGTTTTTTAATTTTCTTTTCTTTCCAATACCTATGTCCGACCCTCATTAACCCGTAAAATTATAACTGACGAATAATTTATCTGAAATCAATTATTATTTGGGATTAACATATTGTCGTGTGGAATAAGTAAATAAATATAAAAGGACGAAATCCAAGATTAATTCGTATGAAATGTTATTTTTTCTACGAGTTTTTTCGTTCGTCCCACGTGCACCAACATCGTGTTCGATACGCATTCGGCGCAGTTGACACTTTGAGGTTCTAATGCCTGGACGTAGAGCTATTAATTTAATTCGGAGTACGTACGCGGATCAGCATTGCTGCGATTTGAATAAGGAATTACAAAAAAATAAAGGCCGTATCGTTAAGACTTCGTTAATCACTTCCGCGCAACAACTATTCGATACGCGCACTTGGAAAAATGTTGTACATGTTCTGTTGTATACGCAGGGAAACTGAATTGCCCTTTTTATAATCTTTTTTAACGATTTTCGAAATATAATGCGGACTTTTTTAATTTTTTTTTTTTTTACGAATAACGAATATTGGCGGTGTAAGTAAATTCAATACGGAACCCATACAATATTTGAATAATTATTGTGGTATTATTGAATAATGATATAACTGTTGCTTTTTCTACCGATTTCAGTTCTCTGTGCAAGACTCGAGTGAAAATATTTATATTTACTGAACAAATCTTTAAAAAAGCAGTATAATACGAGTAGGTGTACTATAAAAAACATTCACCAACATCGTTATTTATTGAAACCAGATGAAATAACGTTTTCTGAAAAACGTTTATAACTTGTGTAGCACAGTAATTTATTACGATTTCCATTTCTTCCGCAACATGCGAACACACCTCTTCGCACGCGAAAAAAGTAAGAAACTTCTAACGGAAACTTTACGGAATGTTATTCGTTTGTTTATTATCCGATGCACAAAACATCGAAGCATTTCAATTTGATATTAATAAAGTAAGTATCACAGTTGCCATCAGCAGGTATAAAAAGTTACGAAAAATGATTTATTATTCATACGGGTTTCACGTAACCATTTTCCATACTAGTTTAAGGTTTGATCAAAATGGAATTCATCGAATTCGCTTACTGTGGTTCAGTAATAAAACAAATAAATTAATAGATGATTTATTTGCAATTCACTCGTCTACGTTCTAACGTTTTGCAAAAGCGGAACTGTTTCGGACGAAAACATTATAATTTATCGTTTTTACAATTGTATTCCGCTATGAGTTTACACATTTGGCCGGTGCGACGATGGCGCAGTGCTGTTGATGTGTCGTCGGGGATACGACGGTCACGTCTTATTTCGAGAGCTACACGATCCGCAGTTAAATTACTAGCCACTACAACGATTGAACTTACCTCGTTCGTACACGCACGTTGATGCCATTTTATATGTATACGTGGACGGAACGTGAAACAAGAACGCACGGGATTTTCGTCTGTAAAATAGTTTTTTCTTTCCACCCCCACCACAACTCTTGTCCGTCATCGAAACGACCTACGACGGAAAAACTTGTTCGAACACCATGTGTGAAGTTGCGCACTATTACAATACCGTATCTCATCGCTGTAAATCGCCCCCCCCCCCTGAATCCATGTTTAAGAAATTTATTGTATGTGAAATATACAAATTTTTTTAATGTTGATAATTTTATAACGAAATCAAATTACGCGTAGCTGTGAGTACTGAATTGGGCTTTTTTTCGGGTCCATGCTAAGTGAAAAATCAAATAAAACACAAGCGTACATTTCAAAACACAGATAGGTGTTAAAAAAGAACTACACAAAAGTCGATTCTAAGTGGATCCAGCATTAGATTAAAAAAAAAAAAAAAAAAACCACAAATATTAAGGATTCACCTGATTTAAATATTACCAACAATTTTACTTGTAAACGTTGAGCCTGAATTAAAGAACAATTTTAAGCGCCCCCCCCCCTCTTAGAAGTAAGTCTAAATACGCCCCTGATCGTTTGTCAAATTCGTTTCGCATAAATTATTTGTTTTCTGTACTCTGCAATTATTATAATTCCACGGAAATCGATTATTATTCAGTTATAACAATTGTACCGCGAAGAGGTTTTTCGTTCAGTCGGTAAGAAGAACTTAAACCAACATAGTAAATCTAACCTACCGCGTCGACAAAACGAACATTACATTATCATCGGTGAAACCGTTTAATATTTTTTACCATTTTTTTTTAACGTTTTCGAAAACGTGAATTGAAAATTATTGGATAATTGTTGCGATTGAACGGACCCGCAGGTTTTGTCGACGCGGTAGAGAATGCGGAACAAACCTACGTCGCGGTACGAATACGCGTCCCCCCGGCAGTGATACCGCATTTTACCGTAAACGTATACACTTGTGAACGCTCGTGCCGGTCGTACATCCAAAGATATTTATGATTTGATGAATTAATTATACGATGAACAGAGGCCAAAGTGATCGACGAGATCCGTGCGAACGCGTGATGGATATGAACCGAAATCGTTGTTCCTCGGGACGGAAACGGAATGAAAAACAAACAGAAAAAAAACGACCGGCCGAGGACCAACAATCAGCATGTTTACAAGAGATGACTTACAACGAGTTACACTATCAAGTCCGGTTCGCGTATGTGTGTGTGTGTGTGTTTATACGTACTTGCACTGGCCTTGCTGTACTTAATCCGGCTGCGAAGGATCAGATGAAGATTTCCGAATAAGCCGCGTGCTGAATTTAACCAAAAGACGTGAAGATAATACATACTCTATGTATATTATGTCAGGCTAGGATCAGCACAGGATGACCGAACGGAAAACTCGGAAGCGGTTAATTAAATCGCGAAGCTCTGGACGTATTGTGTGATTATTTTTGCTGTCCGTCGTACGAGGCGAACCGAGTTACAAATCGAAATCCGAGTATAATCGATCAATAGGAAGAATATCGTACGCCCAAGTTGTATTAACGGCCGTTTTATTGAATATCCGCGGTACCGAAATACGGACGCAGACCCCCGTAAGGGTCGTATACACAGGGTGGATTTTTGTGACATCCTGACGGATACACATTTTTTTTTTCGTATGGTTCAATATAATAAGGGGTGGGCATCCCTTATAGTCAAATTTGTATTTTCATATCTTAACCGTTCAGCAAAATAACTTTTGAATTTTGAATTTCTATAAAATTACAATTCATACAACAATCGTGTTATCAGTTGATGTAACGAATTAAATGCATTGCAATTGAAAGTCGATTAATTAAAGCAAACCTGTATGTTTTTTAGAAGGCATTACACACCCGTTTTGTTCGATAACGTATTTTTAGTAAAGTACATTTATTCGCTTTTCTTATTATTACTATCGGAACACGCACGGTTTGTGGAGCTCGTTCGAAATAACATGGTACATAAATCGATCCGATAAACTTGATATGATTAATACGCTCTTTAAACGGCTGATCAATATACGCGAGTACAGTTTGTAAACTATATTACGTGCGTACCGCTAAATCACAATACTCTGGTTAACCATCGGGTTCAGAGATTGTAAATCAAGTGCTTCAACTATGGCCCGAACACTCGAGAATCTCCGCCAGGAACCCAAACGGTTTTTGCGGTGTATACCTATACTGCCATTACGAAGTCTTGAACGCACCAAGTTTCGATTAATAATTATTATTGTCCGTACGAATATAAATCTGTTCTAAACGAGGACAACTTTTTTCGATTTAAAAATGTATTTATTGTCTTGAATCGAAATTTTATGTAAAATGCTTATTATTTGTATTAGGCTTGTTATAATAGTGTAACGGTTATTACTAAATTTTTTTTTTTTCAATATTCAAAACCTTCATTTTTTTGTGCTACTCATTTTATCGCATATGTCTAATTAAGTTACAGCATAATGTATATTATGTAGTATAATTTAGCACTCTATTTTTTTTTCTGATCAAAACGTTAACTTTTAACTATATTTTTTTGCTTTTCAATTATTGTTCAACGGGAATAATGAAGTGTAACCAAAAGGGCCCGGATGTTTATGCAATTAAAACGAATGTAATATGTACATATTAATTCAATAAACAATTACCAAATATGTACAAAAAAAAACATAAAACATGCATTCTATCTAAAGAAAAACATCAAGACATGCAGAGTAAAATGCACTTTCTTTTGTATTAAATATCAAAGAAGTTTTATTTGATTCAATTGGAAGTTAATACAATTTGTATCCAGGTCCGCATTAAATTGGATCAATAGAAAAAAGTATGTAATTTTATAAGCATCCGAGCGCTGGTAATCACGATAGTTGTGATAATATTGCTACGTGTCGGTATAATTAAATCCTGATTCTTATTTATATAAAAATTATTATGTGTGTATCTCCATTTAAGGAGTGTGTATGGTATAAATTTAAATTAAAAATACCATTTGAATTACTTCATTAATTAATAACGACGAATTCAACAAATAAAAAAATTAATAACTCTCGCGTTATATTTTACGTACCAAAATCAGTGAATATTCATCATGTTGTTGATTCATTATTAACGATGTTTTTTTATATAATTTTTTATTTATTTTATTTATCAATACGTTTTATGTTAGTCACATCACACATCCTGCGTAAATAAAATCAACGACATTTATGTGCTAAAATGAAGTGCTGTGGTGGAATCATTTTTTTTGTCGTATTTCGATTAAAAAAACGATAGTAAAAAATAAGTTTATTGATATGAAATGTTTAATGAAATATATGATTTCAATAACTCAACGTGATATATGATAGAAATTTATGAAATAAATCTACCAAAAAAAAAAAAAATGACATTTCCGCCCACAAATCTGAAAAGCTGAAAGAAAACTCAGAGATTAATATTAGGAACTTTGAGAGAGAGAGAGATAAATCGAGTTTAAAAAACTTAAAAATAATATATTCCAAAGACCGTTAACGGTCGAAAAATGGCGCGAGACGAGAATATTTGATCCGATGCACCGTCGTGAATGGAGTTAATACGTTACGTAACAATGATTGAAAACACATGCGGAAGGGCTCGTGTGTATTGCGGTTTGATGCCGAACGGGGAGAAATCAAGACGAGAATATTATTCGGTACAGTTGACAAAACAATAGCGCGTCAACGGGATGGTTTTCCTATCGCATCCGAGTGGATTTTTTTCGAAAAAACGTTTCGCGAGTACCAAAAAACGTTAAAACGCGTACGCGTACCACCACAGACTATTCCCCAGGGACTGATCGATGGCAGCGTACGGCATCGATTAATACGTCCTGTAAGACGACGCCGGTACGTTACGATCAGGGCCGGATTTAGAACAAGTGCCGCCCTAGGCCCTTTTAAATATGCCGCCCCTTTCCCAAGAAAATAAAATCTTGTAATTATTTCTAATAAATTTATTTAATTTTAAAGAAATTAAGTCTATAGTCATTATAAACAAAACAAATAATTATCAATTCTAATTCGTCGTGTAGGATGTGGATACACATTATCTCTAGCCAACTTCTATATATATATTATATTATTATTGTAATTACTTTTAGGAACAACTTACATTATGTACCTAGGTAGGTATCTTATCTTTATAGCTCACATTATGAGAAAATTGATTTCGTGTTATTGACATTCTCAATGTTATGCGCCCGTATATTTTACACACAGATATCTGTACTATAATATTAAATATATTTATATTAATATTAAATATTATATAATATTAATTTACGCAGTTATATAAATGCATAAAATATATATATATTATTTTTTTTTTATTTCTCACAAAATTTGCCGCCCTAAGCCCGGGCCTCACGGACCTAGGCATAAATACGGCCCTGGTTACGATATCTTTATCGTAAAGTCAACGGGAAAGACGGGTTTCATTGATACAGGTACGCGTTGAAATATTATTTTATGCACGCGGGACAAAACGCAATGAAATAAAAGAGTCCGTGTGAATATCAAAATCACTGGAATCAAACAATCGATATGTTTCAGCAGCAATAAGAATCAAATCGTTTTTAGAGCAAAAATTCGTCTGTTCAATAATTTTAATATTTTTTTTTTCAAGCCTGAGGATATTAGACCTTGTGAATTAAAAAAAAAAAAAAAAAAAAAAAAAAAAAACAGAGATTGAAAATTTTGACTCGGGAACTATGGATATAAAGCTATAGAACGTTAGAGATTACTTGGAAATCGATTTCTGTCAGGAAGTTACTATATTATTTCCGCTGAGAGCTTTTTCTGCGTTCTTTTGTATGTGTAACTTTTGTATTGTGCGTTTTGCTATTCTGTACGGTCTTGAATCACACACAGTTGGAAACGTTGGTTAGCTCGGCGTTTGTTGCGTATGGCTGGCGGACATTTGTTCGTAGGACATGAATGCGAGTGTCCGATTCTGACTACTTCCATGGTGACTTCCTGACGTTTCTTGAAGTGATATGTCATTTTTCGACCGGTTTCTTAACCGTTTTGAGTTTATTGATGGGCGAAACGGACCGCCGATGATTTGGCCAATCGCGTTAACTTTTTGTCTGATGGAAATTTTGACGCCGCTAATCCGTGAATCAATGGGCAGAGCAGTGATGTCTAACTTTTTATCCTCGGAATTATACTTCGGTACGTTGTTACTGTGTGGTAACGATGTTTTTTCTTTTGTAAATGTTTGAAACTTTGTTTTAAAATATTTAAAGATTTAGCAATGGAAGCTGCGCGGTCGCCGACAGTCCGACGTGTCAAACGGATTTTGGTACATTCAAAGACATCAATCGTTGTATTTATCTTCCTGTATTTTTATTTTCCTGTTCATCAAACGTGAATTATGCGAAATTCACGAGTCTGGTCTCGACTGCAGCAACAATCAGTGCCGTATTTAGACATTTTGCGCCCCGACGCAAAAAAAAAAAAAAAAAATTGGCGCCTCTCTAAGGGGCCTGCCCACGGAAAATATAGGAGATAGATGATGAACCTTTTAGATATTCTAAAATCAATGCTATTTTTGTGTAGTAGGCATACCACCGCATGCCACACGCGATAACATAATACGCTGTATTATTATAAATAATTTATGTTTATTGATATTATCACAACAAATTTGGGAACTACTATTAGGTATATTAATAATATTCTGGATCGCTGATAGCTATATTGCTATAAATATTAATAAATTAAATACATCAACAGTAATTTATGATACTGTTATTAAAAACAAAATAAATAATAATTTAAAAATACTTTTAGAAGTTCAATAGTCAACAAGTGAGCAAATTTCCGACTACAAAATCTACCCAAAAAAACTGGTACCTGGGGCAGTTATAGCCAGCGTTCCCCTTCCTAAATGCGGTCCTGATGACAATAAAAACATGTTTGCACGTGATTGAGCGTATAAGCAATTATTATCGTCGTGTAATACGTGAAATCCACTCGGAAGTTGAGAAAAGTAAAACACTATGCACACCCGTCCTGGGTGTGATGCCAAACAGTATACAACACGATAACAACATTAAATGCTTTTCACACGTTACACGCTGGGTACTGGATTGTTTTTGAAACGTGTCCAGACCAATTATTTCAGTTCGTTTTATTTTCAGCCGAAAATCGTTTTACGCATAAGCGGTTGTCGCTTTTACGGTTGTTTACAATAAACCCTGCGCTGCAATTTTCTCACACGTTTCTGCGCTGTCATTAATCGTGAAAATCCATATATTTCTACTCTCGCGTATTTTTTTTTCGCCAAACGTTTTTATACCGGACGATTGAATATTGTTTTTTTTTTTCTTTTTTGTCAAGAAAATCCGCCGCTTGTTCGTCCACGGTCTTGACGGACGAGAATCGATTCTTTGAAGATTCGTATTCCGATTTACCGCGATCGACTCGGCAACCCCACACAGTGTTTTGCGTTTAATACGTATCATATAAACCATTGATGAACGTCGTCACTCAACGATTACGTTCTCTAGGCCGCGCACGTGCGTTAGCGTTGTCAAGTAAGATAACTTAAAAAGTTTCAGACAAATGTCTAGGGTGCACTTCGATATAAATGTGTGGCCAAAGTCCACGTGAAGTTCCATTAACGTTTGCGGAGCGCGTCGTGTTATGCACACACATCTACAATCCATAAATTACGATTTATAATTTCGGCGCCGATATAACTTGCAACGTATCGCGAATCTGTAAATTCGAACGATGTCGCGTATGACGAGGAAAAAACCTTCGGTTTTCGAACAAAGAAAGTTCGTAAACATTTGGCGGAACGTGCAACACATAGTTTTCTATTCATAGGCTTTGCGTACACGAGTTTGTAGAAAAATTACGTTGAAAAAAAAGAACAATAATAATAACAGTAAAAAGTAATCGGATTTCACGGAGTAATTCGGCAAAGTTTTCCCCTCACGCTTTTTGCAAATACGAACCGATCGAATTATAAATTCATTTCAAATTAAAAAACACAATCTTCGATGAATAAATTATGCGCGGCAAAAAAAATGCAACACGTCTTTGTAACGAAATGCGATTCAAAACGAAAAGGTACCAATTATTATTGCATTAGAGAAAATCACACGCAAGACGGTTAAACGAAGAAAGCATGTCCGTTACAAAAATAGTACTTCGCGGTCGATTATTTAAAAACAACCAATTAATTAGTCGATAGAAGTATTAATAAATATTAATTTTCAATGTTTTAACGTGTACTCCGAAATGTGTATTTTAACATAATTTAATTGATGGGCAATGAGTATTATTTATTTCATAAGTTTTATTTAGTTTTAAATGAAATAACAATTGCACATTATTCTCTTCTAGATTTTATAGTATCAAGCAATATCAATAACAATAAGTCCAAGACACAGGAACTATTAAAATTACAAAAAAAAACTGTATGTTCGTGTTGAAATATGATTAATACAACGCTTTAGAGTACAAGAAAACAATTGCACAATAATAATATTATGAAATACTGTCGTGAGCAATAAATATAAGTAGTTAGGTTAAGTGAAATGATACATAGGCGTAATTTTGGGGGGGAAAGAGGGTTAAATTGCCTCCCCCTCTAGAAAAAATTAGGAGGGGCAGTGCCGTATCTGATATTTAACATACCTTGTTTTAAAATAAGTACAAAACAGCTGGTTATAGCTATTACTATAACATTTTTTTTTTAAATCTTAAATTTTCGCTTATCTAACATAATGTTAGAAAATTAATAATTTTATATAATAATATATAGGTAGTAAAGCGTCATTTAGCCTCGGACAGCTTTTTTGTTAGATATGTTATTATATTTTTGTCCCTCCCCCCCTAATAAATTTCCAAGTTACGCCTATGAAATGATAAATTAAAGAAAACTTGTGAACACACGGGTGTTCCGTGGTGGTCGTGCGAAAACTATAGATTATTGACGTATACGACACTTTGAAATGGTCTTTATTCAAAATGTTTGTCCAATTAATAATTGATTATATACTGCTTCTTTTCGTCTTATTGATTAATTACGTTAATTACGTAATTACGTTTAAGGTTTAGAATATTATATATATATATATATATATATAAAACCGTATCCTTCGGTCGAGGCGAACAGACCCACGCAGGAGGAACGCTATTTCGCAAGTCACTCGTCTCCGGAGATCTCTGGAGCTGATCGTAAAATATTGATGCGTTGATGATTTGCGATCGTTTAGGATTCGCCCGGAACCTAACGGATAATGTTGACCGAGAGGGAAGAACTACCTGGTTTCCGGAAACGGATTTCGGTTATCTGAGGGTGAGTTCAGGAACGTCGGCAGTGTTTCGAACCGATTCACATTTTGTTTACGACCGGCGTGCGCGCAAACCTCGCGCTCGTGGACGTACGTGACGAGCGATTTCACGTCCGGCGGTGCGGAGTTCGCGACGTAGGCGGTAAGGGCGTCGTAAAAAGCCACCGCCGTGTACCCGCGCGCGACAGGACTGCGATGTGATAGCAAACGGAACGGAGAGAACGGGGAAGGCGAAGAATAAAAAAACGACGGAAACGTATGAAAATGATCCGATCCGACGCACATACTTTTCCGCTTTCCTTCCCTCTACTCCGTCTCTCTCAATCTCTCTCTATCTACCTCGATCCGTTTCTTTTGTCGAGAGGTTCTGTAAAATTAAATTCGCTCGTAGCGCGAACGTTTCTCGGGGGACGCGCGCGATCAAGACGTCAAATCTGTTGTGCGACGACGGCGGTCGGAAAATACGAGAGATGAATTTTTAAAGGTATACAACATAATAATACGAAACGCGTCCGACCTCTGGCGCACCGCCGCCCCGGAGCACTTGACTTGATTAACGGACGTTTTATTGAATCATCTCGTCAACGCCAGAGAGACGCACTACACCGTACGCGCGTGAACACAATAACGTTGGTTCGAATTAAAATGCTCCGCGTCGATCGTTCGGGCCGGGAGTCGTGATGCGGTGGAAAACTGTTACTACGGAGTTCCGGGCGCATCCCGTACGTGCACATCTCGTGTGTTACGTACGACGGCGTAACCGGGATGGGGGGAGGTTTCCGGGTTACAAACACCCCCCCCCCCCATCCGAAACGCCACTCTTATCTTGTAAAATATGTGCAACAGTTTTAAGGCATAGGTGTAATTCTGTAACATGTCATCGTTAATCAGTTTTCGCAGTTTCGACGGACATAATAATAACGAATTTCATATTTTGACTTATGTTTAATGGACTTGTTAAAATTACAATGTTGGTATTCGAGTAGGAGACGGTTGAAAATCAAAAATCTTGAACATTTAAAATGCGGTGAACAACGCACGATTCATTATGCTTCGTAAATAGCACATTAAAATATGGACCAGTGGTTCCCAACCATTTATGAACGCGATTGAAATTTTAAATCAAGCTGTTCGTGAGCACAAGAAAATAAAATAAATATTTGTAACCCCAGTAATTTATATCAGAATTTCTATCCAATATCAATCGTTGTTCGATTTTTTTTCTTGCACATCAACGTTCAACTCATTTAAGCGATCAAAAACAAATAAAAAAAAATTTCTTAAAAAAGCTAACTTGGCTATCCATACACCATCATCAAATTGTTCAGCTGACGAGTAGCTTTTTCTGTTAGAAAAATATGTATATTTTCACGCAAAGACACGATACGAAAAATGATTTTTTCTCCGATAGTCAGTTTGACTACCAAGCATAGCCGATACTCCATTAGAACATATTCCGACGTTAGTACAAATCAGAACGCTTCGGGTTGATTATTTTAGTGTAGAAGTTATAATTCAGTGAAAAATGTTTATAGAGTGACGTAATTTTAATTTTTTCAAGGTAGGACAGTATGCGGCACGCTCTTATTATATTGCCGACTCTGTGGCTCATATTTACCAAAATTTCTCATTACCATTTTTTTTCAACGAAAGACAACATCGCGGTTCACGTTTTAAAAGTTTAATTTAAATTCTACAAGTTAATTGAGTAATTATTTATTTATAGTATTTTTTCAACAACCCACGGCACCCTAACAACTAACCCGTCACAGTGGACGCCACATGTAACATTCATTTTGAGACCACCATATAGTCCATCTTATAATCGAATGAATCACACAGTCAATGTGAAAAAATAAACCGACAAGCATTTGTATTATTTACTAATTTTATTTTACATATGTTGCATAATAGGAATTATAGAATAATATTCAATTATAAATTAAATATATGCATACATTTGTTTTATTATAATTTATTAAAATGTATATTATGTATTAAAAAAAATGGTAATTGTTATTATTATTTTTAACCCCTACGAAAATAAACTGCTCCTACTCGTACGGTATAGATTAAAAATTTTATTAAAATTAAAATGATTACCTGGGTGATGAACAGCTCTCCTAAACGCTTTCAGAACCCCTCTAGAATATCTGTGTTTGATGATGGTTCAACTTTGACGTCAACCTCCTAGGCACTTTCGTCGTTCTCGAATGCGATATAAATCATCGGTGTCGGCGAGTAGATACCCGATACTTCATTTGTGTATTAGTAGATTGCTGGGTTCATTTGAAAGACGTATTAATTGATTTCCGGGTTCATATAAAACGGGTATGAATTTAAATATGAAAGAAAAATATCGACCTATTAACGTTAACCAGGAGATACCAAAAGGAGGTTGACAAAAACGCGAAGAGTCCATTGTATTTTTTCCACAACACTCTACGGGACCGGAAAAATTGACCGTTACATAGAGGTTACCGTTAACGGAAGTTTTATTGTACATGCATTATAACCATAGCTTACGGATTTCGATTTTTTAACGGGTGTTAGATGACGTCACACGAGTTCGTTTATTTATATCATTGTGCGTGATATATGTTATATTTTTCACATATTATTGTAAAACGTCCCTTATCGCCGCCCAACTCGAAAACTCCACAGAAAATCACTATCCAACGGTCTATAGACTATAGTTTATATGATGATAAAAATGATTTATTTCGTTTGTCGACATCATCAGAAAATGGGAATAAAAGTAGTGAGCGCCGATTCCGGATTTACGCGCGCGAGCAACGACATATTCAGGCACGCGCCTATAGGGCGCGAACATTGTTAACGAATAAATCATTTTTATGAGTTTTTTATTTATATTTTCACTCGACGCTGGAACCGAGACAATTTTCTTTCGAAATAACTACCATGACCGTCGGCTATTAGAACAAGCGAGTAGGTGCGCCGATTTCCACTGCCAGCCCGGAACCGAACGACCTCGCTGGTGGAGTATTGTGACGGAATCGAGACCAAAAAATATTATATATTCTTGATTTATTACAGTGCACCTCTCTCGTCGATTGACCGAAATGGCCTGCCGCGCAGCGAGAAATGTCCCTGACGGTCAACATTCTTATAGTATTATTATCGTCCTTACGCGGTATTCCATCAAGGAGAAACGACTACGCGTCCTTTGACCAATATCGTACCGTTATGCGGTTTTCTTCAGCGATCGCCAATGCCATATTTAGGTAAAACGGCCTGGAGCTTAATGGTTCCCGTTCCAAACGTTACGTAAAATCGAATAACGTATGCAATCGATTAGGCGATTATTCAAAACAAGTTTACATGGGTCCCGTACAAACGCGTATGCGCAAACTGGGGGCTTGGAAACTGACTTTCCTCTATAAATTTAACGGGGAAATGTTACCCTTGGTATAATATAAATTAATTAGAAAAATATTATGGAAAAGGCATTTCTGGTTTGTAAGAATTATTTTATTAAGAAATTTACAATTTTTTGATCTATTTATTATAAAAAAAATTAATGGATTAGTTGAAATGAATTTGTTCGTTGTCATTTACTATCACAATACATCATTATGCACATTAAGTATATCTAAACTTTACATCAAAATAAAATAAAATCCCCATCCCACCAATAAAAATGTTCCGAGTTACGCCTGTTCTATGCTTATTTGTCGATACGATATTTGATAATCGGACATCGAGGCGGTACGTTGCGTGCACACGAAGATTACGAGAAGGCCCGACGAGAAGGGTGAAAGGTATGATGCCTCCCGCGGGGTGGAAATTAGGAACTACAATTTATTAAAAATTAAACACAATTAATGATACACAGCAAAAAAAAAATTAAGATATACCTTAAGATATACCCCCGGGCCCAGGTTTTTCTCTGCTCGGCACTGGTTGTAAAACATTTTTATTGCAAGAAAAAATGTAATTGAAAAAAAAAATTATAAACGCAATTTATGCATATTTTAATTTTTAAATAAACACGAAGGGCCGAATCTTGATGTTTTTTTTTGGGGTGGTCATGATCCCCCCCCCCCCTAGATCCGCGCCCGCATGGGGGTCGAACGAAAACAACGCACGTTTTTCGATCGATTCGCCTATCGCAAATGTTATTATAATCACTGCGCCGCTCTGCGGTTCGAACAATACACCCGTTGCATATTAGTACGGCAACAGATCCGATTAGTATTGCGAGTTCTAATCGAATGCCTTTGCGAACACGTCCGTCCGTCCGGACTACGTACACCGCACGCGCTCCGTATGAAAACGAATCTGCGCTCGTGCACCTGGATCCCGCGAAATCGCTACACCGCGAGAAGCACGCTAATGATCAGGCACTATTTTCATTGTTCTCGTCGATTTCGGTTCGTGACGATTATTTGCTACCAGCCGGTACTGCTGTGTAAATGTTTTTTTTTCATATTTTTTTTTCAACCCCGTACACACGTGTACGCAGACGAAAAATAAATTAAAAAATAAAGTGTACCGACTGTGTTTCGTTTAAACACCGGTGTGGAAATCGTATTAACCGCTCGGCTCATCTCGATCGTTCAAACCGTTGCGCCACAAAGTGAAAAGCCGGTGCGGGCGGCGGGACGTTAATCATAAAGAAAATAGAATAAACCGTACGCCGAATGACGCGATGCGATATAACTGCATTATGAACACTATACGAGGGCGTTTGTATAAGAGATTTTATTGAGATCCGTGAAATGCGCGCGCGAGTTCATTACGTGCGTGTAACATAATAATGCGTGTACACGAACGACATCCCTGCGCGATTTCAGGTCGGTCGTCACCACCCCTAACCGAACGTGGCGAAGGGGATGGAACGGTATTGAAAAATAAAATGTGTCGGTTTGTACATATTGTCCGTTTGCGTGTATGCGTCAGTGTGCGAGTGTATTTATAAAAATATAAAATATTCGTCGTTATATCCGACATTGTCATTCGCGCGCACCCTATTTCATCATCGTTATTACGCATTTTTCCCGCACCAAGGGTTTGGATACGACAACGGCGACTAGAAGGACGCGTAATTGTTGTACGTTTCGCCCTCTCTCTCTCACCCTATAGTACAACGGTGTGAATATAATTTAGAGGGCATACGCACGCGTTTCACTACGTAATAATCAACTCAAGAGAAACAACGCGGAAACAATAACATTTTTATTTCCGCTCGCAGTTTCTATCGAATGCAACGGATTCAAAAAATACGATATTTACTACATGTACACCCGTATAATAGTGCCATACATGACCCGTATCGTACAGTTAGTTCGTTTCTCATATTATTTCTTACCGTCCGTTTAACCGATTCGTAAGCGAGTCCTCCGAACATCCGTGTCGATAGTTGTCGAAAATTGACTCGACGCCCACGGTCAACATATCCTTTACGAGAGAAAACGAACCCATGGCACGTGAAAAATTTAAACGTTTATTGTATAACGTTTAATTTTTGATAATTAATAGGACGGCCTCAATGAACCACTTCGAGATCGGCATTATGGTTTTTCCTTTACCTATTCACGCGGGTCATTCTTTCGGAAAATAGATATTATCAAATCTGAATCAAGAAACCGATCATTGCCGCGAGTATCTTATTAAAGAAGTTACAAATTATAAACGGAACATAAATGGTAGCGTTTGCTCCGGGCGGTCAAAATTTAGTTCCATTTAGAAGGGCGTTCGGGCACCGCTGTAACCCGGTGTAATATTGTATTAATAAATATTGTAAATATTAAATTGTATGTAGTAATACCTACATTTTAATAATCGTTAAACATTATTAATAGCATTAACTGAATAAGTAACAAATTAAAGCTAAACAAAGAATCACGACTGAAAATGTGTTAAAAAAATTTAAAAAATGTATCAATATTTTTCCGGAGGGACAAGCGTACAGATACGGTTAGCCCAAGGCGCAAAATTTGTGAACACCGCCTCGACGCCTACGATAATAGTTAAGTAAGATACAGCCGGCGCCGTGGCCACCACAGAGAGAATAGAGTAGCCTCGAGGGCGCAGATATTTGTAGGAAAAGTAATGTGGATAATGGTTGAGCTTGGTAATGGTATAAGACACAACTACAGCCTGTATTTAAATAATACGTTCGAGGAAAAAAGTCCGTGTCGCCACTAGTCGCCACACTGCTGTGACAACAAAGAGCCATTAGCTCTATTATAAGGGCGATAAAAAAATGTTTCAACTCCGGGCAGCTTCAATGTGTAGCCGGTTACAGCCGCGCTGGTTTCAAGTTGGACACGAAACGGCCGAATAGATTGATGACGAGCCAATAGGATATCCCACCGTTTGGAGAAGGCAACGCTGCATAGCAGACGACGCAGAAAGGGTCGTACGGGCTCTTAGAAAGATGAAAGACAGGTGCAGTATTGTTGAAAGTCTGAAAAGAACACGGAGTCCACTGGCGTTGACCGATCGACGAACACCGTCCCTCTATTTTCGTACGATTACCACATACCCGTTCTCGTCGAAAATGTTTTCCGAGATCGCCGAGAATGTTTGATATTTTCAAACATTGTTCGTTTACATTTTCATCAAAACAGTATATTTCTCTTAATCGCGGATTTTATATTAATTCAGAAACGATAAATGACAAAACAGCTTTGTCCGAATCGATACCATACAAATAACAAATCGATATCACGTTTATCCGCGACGTTATTCGTTCGTCTTACACCTAAGCACTTATTGAACGTTACGCGCACATTGTTATTAATACGACCTTATTTAATATGATCTATTTATTTATGATAAAATCGAAAAGATTTTCTCTCCGCGAAAATGAATAAATAAATTGTACATTTTCATGCACAAAAACAACAGATTTTTTCGTGTTTTCAAATGTTTCAGATATATCCAGCTTTACTCGTAGAAATATGCAATTATAAACTTACAATCAATCGGGCAAACAAGAAAAACAAACTATACCATCCATACGGACATTTTGAATAATTTAATGTTATTATTATTATTATTATTATTATATATTTTACCAACGCACAAGAGGAATTCTTAATGTATTCAGTTTATAATAATAGAATATTTAAAATAATACGTCATACTTAAAAAGTTTATAGGTAAACCTTATATTGTACATACCCGAAAAAATTGTTCATAAATAATTTAAAGGTTTCAATGGTTGGCTGTAATAAATAATGAATTCCGCGAAACGATGATAATATGGTTCGTTAAAAGCAAAAACAATTGTGCTGCTCGGTAAAAATAATCTAAAATAATCGAAACTCCGATTGAATTTTGGTCGGAGGCGAGGAAAATAAACGGTACGCCGACGTTTTGGAATACATAACAAAAATTTCGCTGCAGAGCGTCGACATTTATAATCCGAATAAATTGCGAGGAAACAGTTATGCAAAATAAACGATCAATTACGTTTTCGATTCACGAGTCTGGGAAATGCAAAACTATGATTAATAATATTTAATAATATATTTCAACAACGTTGTTAACATTTTAATTATTCTGTGCGTGTTTATGATTTGAACTTTACGTTTTAATATGTAAATCGCTACACGACAAAATCGTTTTAAACCATATGTATGGTAATTGTGTCTGATGGTCCTATACCGATCCGTTGTTCTATTGATTTCAGAATAGATTGATCTCTAACCTTAAATCTAGAATGAGATAAATGGGAGCCGCCAGTTTGATGAGAGAAAATTGGACACCAAGATATCTGGGCGCCGACAGACATTTAAAATATAATTAATACTCCGCATTACCATTATTGTTATTATTTTGTACTTTCAAATTTACAAGTTTAATTTATTTTAATTGATAAATTAATTTGATAACCATGCGCAATCCCTCTTAGATATTCGATAATATCCTTGTTGCGACATTATTGAAAAACTGTTATAACAAGTCGATCAGCATCCTTGTACTTTTTTAATTGTTCTTTTTGGATTGTGTCCTGAAAGTAGATATCACGATTGGTTTCCATTTTTCGTCAGGCGTCTTGTTAAGTTTCCAGATTATAAGATGATCCATAAATAATTCCGTCTGAAGGCGCCGGTGAGCTGCTTCTTTCATCCGGTTTTGTTGGTTTAAAGTTTTGTTGTGGACATTTCGTGAGGAAACAAAGTCTTTGTGCATTGCCTCTTCTATTAATTCATCCGACGTCTAAAATCAACGTCTCACACCTACGTATGAGCACACAAAGACGAAATTCGTCTGAACGAGACCATCGATTGAATTACTATAATGCACAAGCTTTTAAATAATAATAGTCCATAGAGACACCGTGAGAAAACTGAAATACATATTTTATTAAGTTAAAGTTCATTGAAAATGTACTTTTCGTTGCATCGTAAATACGAGTACGTTTTACGTTTATAACAGCTATCATATGGATACTTAGAGAATATTCAAGAGTGTGATACGCGAAACGTATTATCATAAGTATGTCGCTGACGATATTCTCGTATAGTAATCCTTTTATTTCATAACGGGGATTGAAAATGTATTCATAGAAACAATAAGTCGTTTTAAATTATTTTTTTCTTTTTTATATTATATACGAGTAATGTGACTGAGTGAAATGATTGAATGTATTGGTTTTACCTTGATGTGTGTGTGTGTGTGTTTTTTTATTTTTCGTGGTAGTGTACACTATTTCGACCAGAAGGATTGTTCCTATTATTACAACCCAGGGTGGTTTCCCGTATGAAATGGTATCTAGTTAGTTAATACTGAAGAGAAGTTTTTTAATTTTTTTACAGTTTCTCGAATAATCGGGAAAACGGAGAAAAAATGTCAAAAAACCTCAATTGAGATCGAGTTTTAATACTGCTGGCAGTGCCCGGTATTTGTTTGCTAGAAAGTCGTAAAAAAGGTTCGACAAGGATAAGCGTCAGAAAATGAGATGTTGATTAAACAGTATTAGTTATTTGAATGTAATTCTAAAAAATATTAATCGAAACATTTATTGAGTACTTACACGCTATATTAGTGTACATTGATAGACGTTTGATAATTTTCGAAACATAGGTGCTAACGAAATTTGTGCTCATAACAGACACTTGAGATTGTCGATTCGACGTTAAACCGACTTTGATAAGAAATGTTGTTTCTACCGTTGTACCGGCCGTATTTCAGAAACGTAAATTTATTACCCGGATACCGTCCTTCGCTCGGAACCGTGCTTTCGAGAACAATGGTACATTGATTTCGAGTTTTCAAACGACCAACCGGCACCCGACCCGAGTCGGTTGTTTTCAATTACGTGTCGGCCGACGGCACGCGGTGCATAGCGATAAGTTAACGAAAAACGCGTGTTCGGGAGAGACGCGTGCGCGCGACCAGGAGAGGAACACGCGTAAGAGCGCGAAGGAGAACATTTTTCGCTGGGCTATTTGGGCGGTGGAACCGACGTCGGTCGGCCGATCGAATCGGCCGACATTCGTTCGTTTCAAGGCAACGAGTGCAAAGGTTAAAATTTTTGTAAAACCGATGTCCCCTCGTGTTTGCGTTCGGCAACGAGTACTGCCGTTAAAAATTTGTCATTAGAAAAAGCGAAAGTATCACACACGAATGACGTTTTCGCGGTTAGGGAAAACAACGGAGAACTCCGTACAACTATTGGTACAGGACGAAGGTTTACTGCTGCGGTCCCCGTAAGCTACTCGTTTCACGGACCGAACTTTTTGATTTCTCGCGGTCCACGATGAAAACATATGATATCCGTGCTCGATCCGATTACGTCGACAGGATCGGCCGATAA
The DNA here is from genome assembly GCF_003268045.1 of Sipha flava. Lineage (NCBI taxonomy): Eukaryota > Metazoa > Arthropoda > Insecta > Hemiptera > Aphididae > Sipha > Sipha flava. Next base: position 853,254 of record NW_020273045.1, read on the forward strand.
AAACCGACGACATCGAATTTCACCCGACGGATGACATCAGACTGAGATAAGTGATGTCGTGAACCTTGATTTTCAGAAGTAGTTGCAGTCTGGAATTGAGAAGGGATGGAAGTTCGTCACTTATTGGTAAACGGTCGGGCGTATTGGAAGGCAGTGGTCGAATTCGTACGACCGTTAAAATTTAAGGTGTAGAATGAGCGACAACGCTGAATCGATTGATGGGGTTGGGGTGGTTGATTAATAAGTCCGACGTCTGCGGCGCGATGCGATCGCGGCCTTATTACTCCAGGCCAGGGTGGTCCAACCTTTTGTGGCTCGCGGGCCAATTTACACTTTTTTAAACACACCGTGGGCCGCCAGAAGAAAAATAATTATATTTTGTCTATTTATATTTTATTTTATAATTTTATATTATGCGCACATTATTATATGTTATTAATGCTCGCGATTGTGAACATAATTCACACCATCCATCGCGTCTTATCACGGGAACTCCCGTCGTATCCCTACGTTTTATAGTATAAACGCCATAATCTATAAATATTAAATGTAAAATTTATACGATCACATCACGATTTTGTTAAAATATTGTCATTTTAATTTTTAATTAATAAAATTAACTAACTGTGAATTATTATTTAACTAATTATTTAACTGTGAAAAAAAAGGTATCGAGGGCCGCGGGTTGGACCATCCTGCTCTAGGGCGTTTCCGTTACCGGACGAGTGCACTTGGCGATCGTCACGTACGCCGGCGCGTCAATAAAATCCGACGTCCGTCCGCGTATAATTTACAGGGCGCACGGTTGGGCGTGAATAACGCGCGTACATTATATGGGCGCGCGCACGGTGTGGCGATAACGTTGTACCGGCTTGCCCGTCGGGGGACGAGAATTACTGAGGTCCGCGGCTTCGGGGAGGGGGCGGAAACTTTACGCGTCCTACGTGTTTTTCCCTCCGAATGTTCGCGCGCGCGCGATAATATATGGTTTTCGGGCGCGAAAACCCGTACGGCCGAGAACGAGACCGGCTCGTAAGCGAAAAACACTACAACCGTCGGAGCGTGTTTTTATTTTTTATTTTTTCGCTTTCCGAAATCTCGTCGAAAAAAAAAGAAATAATAATAAGATCGTTTTCACAGCGCCGTTTACGATATTATGCCAATCCTAGGTACGGCGCGCGAGCGGTTTCATCATTCCGGTGCCAACGAAAGGTATAAAAAAATTTTACTCGACCCATTCCGGTCCGTGCACGCATACGCACTGTTCAGCGCTGTATTAAAATAAATCGCCGGTTTTGACACGCACGCGGTAGATACGAAGCAATGAGCGCGCGAAAACGACGTTCGTTCGTTCGTGTACACACTTTTAACGACCGCTGCCCGGGGTACAGAGAAATACCATAAGAGCGCGCAACGACGGCGGTCGCGATACGCGTGCCGGGAGCAGGCGGAAGATAAAGGGGCAATAAAAGAACAAGGAGCCGCGTTACACGTACGTTACGCCATTAAATAAGGTGTCGAGTCCTCCGCACCCGTCCGTTGGACGACCGCTACCACGTGCATGCGCGTTAATGACTTTTCCGGCGAAAGAAAAAAAAAAAAGGAACATCTCTGTTGAAATATGCTTGATCCTTGGTGCGTCGCGTGCTTACGAAATTGACGTATCTGTTCGGATCGGATCGGGTTTTTAGTTACACGCACCGAAATCAACCGTTACATAATTATTACCGTTACACATCTATACCCGAGCACACGATTTGAACTATTATTTTCGGTTTGTGCGTTGTTTATGGAAAACGGAGCAATGGTTCACACTAGAAACGGCGTGCCACTGAAATTCTGCACGCGAGTCATAAATTTTACGCCGCTACCGTTACTACAAGGTCTCTGATATCCGAATGCGTTCCAATGAAGACCTGACCCGAACAACTGATGGTTAGAAGACGACATACTAATAACAGACATAGAGATATGATAGGCCGTCGGAGTTGAACAAATAAATAAAACCGTGGGTGCGCGCTGTTTTAAAAAATCCCGTGGGACTCGGATATCGATTCATATTGCAGTATGTTAGTTATTTGTTGCTTATACTACAGATGCATGGTTTTAGAAAAACTACAAAAAACGTTCTGAATGTACATTTCGTACATTATCGTATTGGTAAACGTACAGCAGTAGGATTCTATCGTATAAAAACAACGTACGTCGAACAAGAAACTGCACCTCCATGATAACAACTTTTGGAAAAATGTTAAAACTGAAATTGAACTGAAATAATACGTACTGTTATTTAATATGTCGTGTTGGCCAGTATTGTATTACATATAACTTTTTATTTGATTAACTAACTGTTACGTTGTCAAGAAACGCATGTTTACCAACACACGTTTAGGACGGTACATCATGTAAATACCTAAATTCTACATTATACTTCATGTGAACAAGAAAACGTTAATTTTTCGAACCCAGTTGAATTCGTCGTCGAGTTCCAACGGAACCTTTCCACTCATAATCTATACAAACGTACAAATATCAATAAAATTCGATTATGAACCCACCAGCGATCGGTGAAAATTATTCTACATTTTTCGTAAGAAACCACTTTTCGTTGCATTCAAATGCGGTGTAGAATCGAGTGATAAGGTAAGTCGCCAATATTGGACCAGCGCCTTAATGGGACCACCTCAATCAGCTGCCAAACATAACTAATAATTATAACATTCATATCTATGTTTAAAACATCTTTGGAATTATCACATATTGTTATCAATGTTATATCACTTAATCCAAAAACTGTCACTTTCATGCTGTTTTTTTTTTTTAATATTCCTTAAGGTTTTACAGTCAAATGGGTAAGTGAACTATACTTAATTTATAAACGGTGTTAAAAGCAATTTTGTGAAGAAACTAATCGTTTAAAATAATTTATATTTACATCGATATTGAAATGTATTCATCAATTTTTCTAAAAAAAAAAAAAACAAAGTTGTTTATATTGAACCACCAATAGTTTCCAAAAATGGACCACTAAAATAGTTCATTTTTTTTTTTTTCAGACATGGCTAAACGTGGAAAATACGGACAATCGTCGGTAGAAGACCTAAAACATGATATCAGAGCATATAAAAACAAAATGTATGGTCTCAATCAATGCCAAAAAGTATATAGTGTTCCAAAAGTTACAATTAAGAGGCACTACGAAAGTAAAAATAAATACATTCGTTAATAAACGGAAACATTTTGGTACATCAACTACGCTAACAATACAGTTAAAAAAAAATTATAAGATGACACTCATTTAATGATTGGCTGCTTGTTCTTCAGATGACCGTTGACAAGTAATTCACGATAACCTTCGATACTTCTCTTTATAAATAATGTACTGCACTCTTTGCTTTTTCCTCCTGAAAAATACCACAGTAAAACGTCATCATCGTCCATTTACTGTTCGCTTAAAAGGACTTTCGATCTATCTACATCATTGGCTGTATCTGTTATGATTTAAAAACTTGTCAGTAGCTTCGTTTACACCGTTCACTCGTGTACTTCGTGCATCAAGCTAATAAGTACGACTGAACGATGAAATATTAATTGCAATGTTTATCACGGCGTAAAATCTTCTAGAATAAGCCAAGACGACGAAAACGCGATTTCAGTTCGTGGTTCGCAATCGAAAACGTAACTTTAGAGCTTTTCAAACTCGTTGTTACGTAATCGCCACGACCACCGCGAGCGCCCGTGGACTGTAATTATCATAATATGTTTTCGGGAAAAATCGCGATAAAATCGAGAGTTGTACGGCTTTATCGTTGCTGTTACTATTGTTAGTACCAATATTATTGGGTGTTCTGTAACACTCGAAGTCGAATTTGTCAAACCGTTCTTTCGCCGTGTACTTTTTTTTCTTCTCTCATTTTCCTCGCTACAGCGTTCCACCATAATTACTTTCCCGTTGTACCGTCGCAATAACAATTTTGCTGATACGGCCTCTCTTGTCATTTTCCACATCATTTAACCTATCGACCGCCCGCGATTTCCATCTCATGCGGTTGCGATCAGCGTATATTATTATGACATTTTTCTTCGTCTCTTCCTTTGCGATTCGTTCGCGTTTCGAAATGAAAATAATCGAGTTAAGCCTTTCGCAATAACGTTACGATACGCACGTGAAGAATGAACCCTCCACCCCTACCATCTGTTTGGATGAGTGCTAGCGCGTACACGTCCATCGCGCTACTCGTGGTTATGATGGATATTAATCGTGTACCATTAACTTGTTTCCGCGTTTATATTCGTGTAGCCGGAACGTTTTTCGCGCACGAGTTGTTTACGCGATTATCAGATAAAATCCGTCGCGGCTATTACCGACCGTGAAAACCGTAATGTTTTAATATCCGCACGAAAAGAGCCGTATGGACGCGCGTTCGTAATGGGAAAACGTACACCGAGTACCTATCGCGCGGTTGTCCCGCGCATTTGCCGAGATCGGTGTACACTTGTGTTCAAAAAATACATATGTTTAGCGGAAAACAAATCATTCGTCGGCGGCGAAAACCGAAAGGAGGAAAATTAATCATCGTTTCCGTTTGTAAATAATAATTTATGGAACCTTCCATACTCCCCGTACGATACAACATCTTTGTAACGGAATCGGTCGGGGCCAAGTAATTTTCCGCTGTGAACAAGTTTTTGCCAAGGAGAGACTGAAAAAATAATAAATGTTTAAAAAACCGAATATCAAATGGATGTACGATTTCAAAACCGATATCATTCTTAGGTAGACACGTTCAAAATAATTTTTTATTATAATTTTATTTTAGTAATAATAATTGAAAATAATTTGTGGTATTTGATCGATTTCGGTGAATGAGATCGGCAATACCTCGACCTATCGTTGGTCCAACAACACGAATGAAAACATTAGTAGTTATTTCCAAACACGGTATTGTTATTTTATGGAGGTCGTACTGTATTTATTTATATATACATATAAAAACATAATAACTAACAAATATAGACCACTGTTTTATCAATCGATTGCGACTACGCTACATAATACAAATATGCACATACCGCCATACTTATTTTAATCAATATTTATTACGTTTGAATGGAAAAATGAAATCGTGAAACGGTGAAAGGACCTCACCGAAAATAACAGCCCTCCCTTTACTTACATTATGACCGAAACCCGGCCTTGCCCGGGTCCGCACAAACATCGAAAAGTATTTTTCCACCACCCGCGCACGCGACGACGCGTACCGAGGATAGATCATTTTTATTTTATCTCTCTTACGTGTCGCCCCACGTTCAGCTTTCTCCGCTCCGTGTAGGCACTCGTAATGCGTTACCGAATTCGTTTCGTGCCGTACGCGTGTCGATTGTAACGCCCGTGGAAACGGATATTAGCAGAATAAGTCGCGAATAAGAAGTTTTTTTCTTTTTTTTTTCTACGCGTCGGAATCGCGTTACAACACAAAAATATATGTAAAACGGTCCCGTCGCTCGGTCACATCGTATCGTAATAGTATTACGCAACGATTGTTAACTGCGCGCGATAAATCATACTGCTAATGGTTCACGCGATTCTCTTACCATCCATTACGATTGTTGTTATTATCATTTTCGAAATTCGGAACGAGTAACGTGCGTGAATATAATATATTTACACCGTCGAAAAAACGCACGTCGCGCGGGTTTCATATCGAAATATAAAACCGAATTCCGCGTGCGCAGACCGCCATCGGATCGAAATAAAAACGAAAAAGCAATTTTGTCTCCGCCGCAGAAATAATAAACGGTTAACGATGAAAAAAAATAAAATGTATACACGTGTATAAACGCACGCGTGTATATATGTGCGCGTATTCGTACGGCGACAACGAATTCCCTGGGAAATTAATTAAACTTTATTCGGACGGGGTTTAATTTCAAATTTCCGATTGCTTCCGTTAATATTTGGTCGGTCGTTTTAAAAACTTTCTCTTCTCGATTACAATTTTAAAGTTTACCGAATATAGTATACCATCATCACTAACACATATCGAAAACTACAACAACAACAAAAACAACTATATCCGATCTCGTCCAATTAAATCCCGTCCGTTAAACCACCCGCGTACTGTCCGCAGACAGTATTTTGTTATTATTATTATTATTATTATTATTATTATTATCATGGGCGAATAACACAACGTGTTGGTCAGAAGCAAATTTACCGAGCCTCAGTGTGTAAATATGCAAATACGCGTGAGTGTTGTTATTAATTTTTTACATCGTTGTACTCCGAGCACGAGTCCCGCGATTTTGTTTCCGTCCGTGAAGTTATCTCGTGGCTTGCCCTCGGAATTATTTACCCGGGAACGAAGTAAAGTAAAGTTTTACGGTACAGCGTCCACGCTTTGAAATCTAAAAACACCCCGCGGAAAAAAAATTATCCAAGTGATATTGTGAATGAATCACCATAGGTGATATATATTGGCTTTTTTGAAAAACCTGCATATCAACCGGTACTTAAGTTAGCATTAGTAGCATTTTAGTTTTAACAACATTTGTGGGTGAAGTACCTGCGAATTTCGCATACCCGTGAGATACTCGTCCCGATCCGACTTCCCGTATTACTTCAAGTTCAACGAATCATCGTAATATATCATAATATTTAAAACATACACCCATTGTTTATTCGGTTTTTGTTTTCACAATCATAATTATTACTTGCCCGTCGAAAACAATTTTTATCTTTCGGACTTTGAATATGCTTTTCATATTTTATTCGCACACAACCTTTAGGTATCCCTTGGGCCGTATGATGCGGTTGCCTAACAACAGGACCACTCGTCAACAATTATGAAAAATTTAGATTATTTTTATTTTCATTTTTCATTATTATCATTCATATACTTGTATTAATTATAGTTACTGAAATGTATGTGAACGTTTTGTACAGGAAACCATTCTTTATTAAAGATCACAATGAAAAAATATGAATGTCTGCATAGGTTTTACTATTATTTGTTTATCTTCCAAAATGGTATAATTTTAAACCTGCGTTTACTATCAACGAGTAATTATTCAGTATGACTAAAGTCAGGGTTTGTATGCATTTACATATTTGTAATGAGAGTATGGGAGTCAGAAATGTGGACGATTTGTATTAAAAATTATTCGGGTACGTTTCCCTGGCACCACAATGTTGAAAAATCTATAATTTTTTTGTGCCATTAATTGTACCATAATTTGTACCAATTTTTACCACTCATTTCAGAATTTGTACCAACGAATTTCCCACGGAAAAATCGATTTCTCCTTAGTGGTGCCGGGGAAACGTTTTCCTCGGAAAATTGATTATGATATTTTACTTTATTATGTCGTATTATGTGTGTGTGTATGTGTTTTTTTTTACCAATTAAATAAAATCGTATTAACATCTAAATTTCGGACTCGTAGAACAACAAAATTATATGAACGTAAATAATATTTTATAGGTTGAAAACCCGTAAATAACATTACCTGTTATGAAATATATAACATAATACAGTATAATAAATATTATCAACAATATTATTGTACGCTAATATAGGCACATATTTTGTTATGTTATTAATTATGTATTTGATTGAACTTGTGAACATTTATCAATCAAGAATTTGACGTTAGTACTAGGTATTACTTTCTATGATAATTCTATTGCAAAAATTGTGCTTCGTGTACGGTATGAAGGAATTTCTATAGTTGAAATGATTGTTGAAAGATTTAAAATAACATTATTGGTAGAAAACTGATTTTTATATAAATTATATGAACGTCGGTTATTTAAAATAAAAACTTGATATGACTTATACAACGCGTTATCATTTAGCCCCCGATGACGTTTATCACATGTTTAAAAAATTCTAATCATATTGATTAACATTATTTATATGTCTCATAATGGGTACGGTCTTATATTAATTAATTAAAGATTAATTTATCTGTGAAAATGTTACAGAGAGATGTACTAAGTCGATTATCCGATTCAATACAATAATATTATACACCCCTAAAGGGGTTTATAATTAATTATAATTAATTAGGCACCCCTAAAGAGAAATCATTTTTTCCGTGGGAAATTCGTTGGTACAAATTCTGAAATGAGTGGTACAAATTGGTACTAATTATGGTACGATTAATTAATGGCGTAAAAAACTATGGATTTTTCAACATTGTGGTGCCAGGAAAACGTACCTAAATTATTCATAGAAAGAAGTTTATTTTACATATAAATCTATATTTAAGAATAGTAATATACTTTTGTATATTTTAGCATATTTTCATCAATTATTTTATTATGTATATTATTTAACTTTCATAAGTTCATTATTACACTAATTATTTTACTTCCTTTTCACAATAAAAACTTGATTATGATTTATCAAATATACAAGGTGACAAAGGTTCTGCCACAAAAACTAAAATAAAGGAATTCAAATATTAGAACAATTCAAATTAACTATATAAGGAAACAATGAAATACGGTATCCAGAAAACTTCACTATTTGCTTTGTGGCCAATGCTAGTGATGCATACATCACTGACATCAGTAGATGTGGAATGACTATTTAGTCTTTATAAACATATATTAAGCGATAGAAAGATAAATATGTCTCCTAAACACCCGGGAAACTATATTATTGTGAAATATAATATTTTTTTAAAAATAAATATCATAAATCGTATTTATTAATCAAAACGTTTATATTAATAAGTAAACCATGTTTTTATTTTTTGAATTGTTTTTTTATATAATCTTAATATTTTCATAAGTGTTCCATAAATATTTACCAATTGTATGGGTATAACAGGATTTAATACATTTTCATAATTTTTATTATTATACCTAACTAATGTATTTGTTTTGTTTATTAAATGCATTTTTAAATATTTACTGTTGTTTAACTAATGTTATAAATTGATATCCGTGTTTAACATGTTAATATTATGGTATACAATTGCATTGATATTTACGAAAGGGAAAAATATATATATGTACTTACATATATTTTGAGTAAGAGCTTATTTTTGCTCATTATTTAAAAAAATAAAAGCGTATAAAGTGCACACGCAGTGTATTTACAGATATTTTAATGCATAAGTGCATACTATTTTAAGCTTTTTAATTGCATACAAATCCGGACCCTATATATTATGCACTGCTAACCTATTAGAGGTACGACGCACCAACACAATGCGAATAATAATTTAATTCAAATAAAATTATTTTGTTTTCCATCGAATATGGTGCGAACAATCTAAATTAGAAAAATTGTGATTTTTTTTTTTTCAAATAATAAGCTTTACATTGTTCAAATAAATCTATATTGAGGTCGAATGCTCTTTTTGCGTTGTTTCATGCATGGCTTACATATCCCCGGGTCCATTTTAACGAATAGATCTGATTACACAAAATACCCACCTACCCAACCCACGTGTGATTCAGATGGGAAATAAAAGACATTTTAACAACTTTTTAGTAGCGCAATATAATAGTGCATAATAATAGATATCTTAATTGAATAATTCTAATTTAATTTAAAAAAAAAAAAACAAAAACAAACATTTAAGCTTCTGAGGAATTTATTTATTCGTTTCGATATATTTATTATTTAATACGTAATACGAGTTACGTAAACGTAAGAATATAAATATATACACGAAAGAGAGCGAAAGAAAATTAATCCCTCGATACCGCGTACATGGAATAACGCGCACGCATCGAACGTATAATCCGTGCCTATAGGCATTTCACAACTATTATTAGACTAATGTTATTTAAATCGATTGCCTTAAATACTCAATCGACTTCTTCTTTACGTCTTACTCATACGATTCTATCCAACGGTTGTCCTACGCACGCTTCACGACATATTTTTATACTCCTTTTCCAGTTCACTAGCAGTAATCCTGATGTTTACCTCCGACCAATTTTATAAATGCTCTTTCTTCTTTTTTTTTTTTTTTTTTGATTTGGGTTGTAATTTACTGTAAAACATGAAAAATTTAAAAATATAATAATAATTATAATATTGGTTTTACTTGTGTCAACATTTTATTATGATTTATTTAAAGGTGGATATCAGTTTAATAACACGTATTGCATGTTTCCGAAACGGTTAACTAAAAAAAAAAAAAATTCGAAATCTACGTTTTCCTTATCGTAGGTGGGGGAAAACGGTGTTCCAATAGACTCTGTAGACAAGACGTTAAAACCCGATAGCGGATTGGCATGTCATTTCGCTGCAGCTCGAACCCATTGGGTACGTTAAGGTAGTGTTCGATTCGTAAGGAGGTAGGGAAGAGGCCGTAGCGGGGCTGAGAGATTATTTTTTCAAAAACAGTAGCGCGCCCCCGTGCCATGACGGGGAATGGCTTCACGTTCCTTTCGGGAGTAAAAATTATTACCACGGTACGCTCTTTCGTTTCGATTAATAACGTTCGCTCCTATTTTTATTTTTCTCACGATTCGCACATACTTAAAGGTAAATAAGAGGTAATAAGGTAATAAGAGGTGCCGAAAACTACAGATTTTTTGTCGGCCGATAGTTCAGCCGGATTTTATATTTGCATAAAAATGTACGTAACATGGCACATCATAACGATTTGTTATCGACCGATTCATAAGTTTGATGGGTAACACGATACTGAACAGTCGGAAGATTGTCGGCCAACTGCTTAATCAGAAACTCTACCACCGCCCACATGCAAATCGGCTCATTAATCGGCCGACTCAACCGATACAGATTCAATTCGACACGGGAAGATTCTGCGTACCGATGATATCGTCGTTTGTAAATACGTCTATCGAAAATTCGATAGAGGAACTAGAAAAAAGATCCGTTTTCTATAAAAAAAAAAACAATTAAAGAATTATCAACGAACAATTAACAGTTATTTAATTAAATTTTTTTGTTGGAAAGTTTAGTGATTTCGAATGCATCTTTCGCTAGTAAATAGAATGCACCCAAAACTATCGGTTTCTTTTAATCTCTTCTTAATCCTTGCTCTCCGATGCGTAAAAGTAATAACAACATAGCTGGACAACATTTTAGTTTTCACGCGACCGCTTTCGTCTATGGTAGCGCACTAACTAGCAAGACCGTCGAGAGCACTCGGCTGATTGGTTTGCGTAGACCGTTAAGTCGGTCCGATCTGCGCGCTAAAAGTCCAACCCGACTAATCTAGCGGCGCCGATAAAAATTCTGTAGTTCACGGACTCTTTAAACCGTACACGTCCGACGGTTTGGAAAACTTGTGGATTTTTAATTTTTCTAATTTGAATTTAACAAATTTTAACACGCACCCAATACGCGTTTGGGGTACGCGCAGACACTTTGAATGTTATTGAGAGGGCTTAGCCCTTCCAGCTGTTCCCCCCTATTTGCGCCTATGGGTATTTACCGCCGACGGTGTTCTGTTTGTTCGAAACGTCTACACGGGCTCCGCGATAGGATTATAAATATCCGTCACGCGTAAACGTCGTAGCCAATGGGTTCTGCGAACGCAACGGTGTATTATAAAAAAAAAAAATAGAAAAGGTATCCGATCGTTTACACGTGCCGCAGCGAAACACACGTACGCGCAAGTCTCCGAGACTGTGTGGGGGTCGGTTCTTCTCCGATCGTTAGGTGCACGCCGATGGGTTAGGTATCGGTCGAGACGCGTGATTGATCGGCGGTTTCACGTGCGGCCGGACGCGAATTTCTCGCGCCAGATGTGAACAGTACGTTGTTACGGGCGGATTGAAATCGGTCCAATACACCTCGGTGACGGACGATTGCAGTTTAAATGAAATGAAAAAAAAAAAAAACTGGGAATTGCCGAGTAAATACGTTTTCGCAACGTCGAACAATAGATGGATTTATCCTCTTTTCCCGTTTCATCCCGTCGCCATCCGCGACTGTTTGATTCCGCATGTCCTCGCACAATATTTACCGCACACCTACAGCGATTAACACGGCGTGTATGGTACGAGCCGTTGGGCCGTATGATTTTATTAAATTTTATGTCGCGTTGAAATACGCGTTTTAATCGCACTACCCCTATTAGTTATTTACGCGTTTCGTTTAACACTCGTAATTTTTTTTTTCTATTACGTACTTCTGTATGTCCGTTTGACGGATAGTAAATGCTCGGTAAAAATCTTCAAGTCGGCAAATCGGTTCGACATTTGACGATCGTTTTTTCTTTTCTTTTCGAATCCACGATGTCGTTCATCGAATTCGTCAAAAGCTATAAAGCGCATATTCACGACCGATTTTTTGTGCCTTTTCCGATTTATTTATACCACATCAAAACATGGGTAACAGAACGACGCTAACAAATACGTATTTGAAAACTACGTATACGATTTTTTTTTTGTTTCTATTTAACTTTTATAAATCACGTACAGCATTCGGCAAATTTCGCACTGTACATATATAGCACACGTTCAAAGACTCCGGAGTTTCGATGAAATTTTTAGTTGTAATCAAAAAACTTTGACGTGCACTTACCGTTGCTCGTCAACGAACACCGTTCAGTAGTAGAATGGACACACAGCGAAAGAGTGTGTGTGTGTGTGTATGTCAGTGGCGCACCAAGGAAGAGGGTTTTGGGGCTGTAGCACCCTCTCGATAATTTTTTTTTTTTTACTAAATTATACATTATTATAGCATATTTTCAGAAAACTTCAATTTTAAATTGATTTGCCATAATTTTTAGTTATAAATATAGTAATAATAAATATTCAACACATAATATAACATATTATGTACTATGTGGAAATAATAAAAAATAAATAACTATATAAAATTAGCGGTAATTGTTTACTTGAGTATAAAGAAAACAGGAAAACGTATCAGCCTCCCCGCCTCAAAAAAAATCGTGGATGCGCGCCCGGTGTGTGTGTGTGTGTGTGTGTGAACGATTTCAAACGGTAATAATAATATTTCCATTGTAGTATCTTATTTTTCGTAGACCATGATGTACTGCGCATGCACGTAAAATGTAATATATAAATACTAATATTACACGCGTGCAGCGACGCGTACGGCTGTAAACAACGCGTTAACAACACAATGTCCCTTGAACCGCGGACGGTAGATCGTCGGGAGCGAACTTTTTTCGCTATCCTTTATCTTCATAAAGCGTCTGCGTTTGCGCGCGTGCACGTGTCATAATACATTATACGTTATAATGCTCTGCGGACCGTCATGAGCTTACCGCGTCCGTTTTGTGCGGAACTCGGTCGTTTTTCCGTGCGAGCGCTTCAAATGCAAATCGTCCGTTGTTTCGCCACGGGAATAATTTATTCGCGAGACGTGTGTGCGTCCTGACCTGCACGGTTTAACGCTCCGTTGTCGCGCATTAATCATTTGTTATTTGTTCCGTGCACGTCAACGTCTTTGTCGGGGACGTGTTCCGAGTTGACGGCGTTCGGCAACGAGAAGGGCTGGGTATACGGCGTGATGGCAATGGTAACGCGCGTCCCGTCAAACGATACCACGTTGTATGCTGCGCGCAGGTGCACGTCCGTCCGGACGTTCTCCTTATCGCGACTCCGGTCGAATCGTCTTTTCCTCGGATTTTTCCTCCGGGACGTGAAGAACGCGCCCAAGTCGCTTAACGGACCGAGCGCGCGGGGATTTTCATCTGTTCCGGTTTTAACCGAACCACTCGAGCGGTTTCGTGACCGCAGTTACGCGTTTTTTAAAACGTCTCCACACCTGTATGCATGGGTGGCCCGCGTGGTTTTCGAATGACCATTACTACAATACCGGTATATTCGGAGGGCTTCATCCGAGTGCTGTCGGGTGTCAAAATCGTATCTAAGTATTAAGTTCAACAGCTCAAGTGCGTGCACAATATCGTCTCTGATAGCTGGGCTATGCTTGTGTAGAAGTTATGAGTGCGTCCGTAAAAACGTATACACGGCGTTTAGTGTTGTATTGGGACGAATATTTACTTTACTGTAATGCACGTCGACAGTGCCAAACATTATAATCAGCCAGGGGCGTATTTATGAAGAGGGGGGGGGGTGAGGAGGAGGGCGGCCTCCTCCGAAATGAAAAATACCGTTGTTAAAGATTGTTATTTTTAACATAAATATGCTGTGGGTTTCCGAAAATTTGTCGCGACACTGAGAATGTTGCTTATGCGATAATTTAAAATTTTATTTATTCTTTTAAAAAAATATGTGGTGAATTTTGAGTGACTCTAATGAAAAATTTGTTTATTACAATGTAGTTTTTATATTTTTAAAAAATAATAAATCATTAGAAAAATTGAGTTTCTTATTTCTCTGATGGTGTAAAGACAGTCGAGAAGTCTTATAGTGTTAAAGTAATTTTTTTCCTAATAGTGCGCTTCCTCCTCCCCTTCCACCTAAAAATCAAATACATAATCGGCCCCCTCCGATATGAAATTCTATATATGTCGCTGTAACCAGCCTACGTGGCTAGGAAGATTCAGTTATCAACGGTCGTAAAATGTGATATTATAAATCATTGAAAGACGATGTAAAATGTTACTGTGTAAAGGAAATGCGTAAAACCTTTCCGAAAAAAATGTGAGTGGAAAGGCAATTTTTAACATTACCTTGATACGAGTTCGAAAGGAAATGTTTCTAAGACAAGCAATTAGGAACTATGCGAAAATAAAAACGCAAAAAGAACTTCGCAAACGATCATAAAAATTATTCGGACCGTACCTTTTTCAAGTGGCTTTATATCAATTGCGCCAAAAATCGCAGGTAAAGAATGAAAAATTATGGGATGGAAAAAAGGTATACATCTATTGCGCCGGTATAAAAAGGGTATGATTTATTGGTATACATCTATTGCGCCGATCGATATTCAAGTTAATTCATTTTGCTATTACTTCATTGATACATATATCGATGAAAACGCAACTTTTCCCCCGTACCTTTAGTAATGGTGTAACATATCAGGCGAAAGAACCACAAATGTCTGTGAGATATTTCACTCAGCGTTTGGGAAATATTTTTATTCTCCTCATCCAAATATTTTTGTTCTTTATGAAGTTTTAAAAATAATCTAACGCAACAATCAGAATACGTGTTCTTTTAGTTATCACAAATAGACCAAACTCTACATTTATGACAAAAAAATAAATAGTAAAATAGATATAACTAATTAGATCTGAGAACTTTTCAAAATTTGTAAGATTAATGTAAATATATATATAATATACTATTAGTGTTAATACCAAGTATGTAGAATGACAAGTTTTATTTTAATTTTAATATTTGTGTTTAGCCACTATGATTTTTACTTGTATAATTGTTACTGTATAATTGTTATATCGGCGCAATAGGTGTATACTATACAGTTAGTGTCCCAAAGTCGGCGCAATTGACGAATATCGTCTCAAGTGTGGGCAGAAATCAGCAGTTGTAGTAGTAACCATTTTAACTGAAATTTGAAAATCTGAAATTAAGAAATCTCCATCATCAGTGTGCAGTTATGTAATATATGTGTACAAACTTAAGTCAACAAACTAAGACGCGCACGAGACGGACAATGTGACGATTATTTTCAACCCGGAACGCATACCATAGACCATGTACCCTAGCTTTACATTGCATACGAGGATATGTTTTCTACCGATTCAGCTTCGTCCGAACGGCCGTTTGGACCGAAACCACGGGCTACAAGTGAAAACGTCATACATTGTAACGCATACATGTGCCGATAGGGGAGGCGTGTATAAAAATTAATTTCGAGGTGTCGGCCGACGTTGTTAATACGGTTTTTCGCGCACACGTGCAATCGCCACCCCTATTCGTTCGTGTTCATCGACGAACGTTTTGTCGTACCTGCTGCACCGGGATCGCAAGATCATACCGCACACCACCGATAAATCCTACCGCTCCGGCGTGGCGTATGTTCGCCGTCCATCGTACCGTGCGGTAACAATAATGCCGATCGTGCGCCGGCTTGTACGGGGCGAGTTTTCGCCGTCAAACGCACTCTCCGGGCTTCCCCTCCGTCGATTTACGTGTTTATTCGGAAAAATCGCGATCGCACCAACGTAATCCCGTGCACGACGGTCCCAACAGACGGGAGCACTAGCTCGGGGTATAGCGGTCGAATCAACAATATCAGACGTTTCTCTGACGTCGGTCCACGCACACTCATACAACATTCAGGCCCATCGTGTCGGAATAAAAGCTCGTCTATCGAGTGTTGCGCGGTCGTGACGATTTTTTTTTCCTGGCACAACGTTATCGCGGTAGTTTCGTACGCGTAACGGTCAACCGCAGTACGGTACGGTTACGATGTTCTACGAACGGCGAACCCCGGGTCGTGCAGTACGACTGGATCGCTTCGAAACGTATTGTTCGAAGAAGACGTGGAGTTTTACGGTCACGGGCGCGTTGTTTTACGACGATTTGAATGGTCGGATTAGTGCGGAGGAACAGCGTCCGTGGTCGTCGTCATCGTCGCAGAGGGATTTGTCGCGGCCGCCCAGGCCGTCAGTTTTTATTACTCGTCGCGTACACCGCAAACTGAAAACAATCCCTGGAAGAGCACCTTAAAATTTTAGAGCGCTGTAAAACCACGAGGTCGTGAACGCGACAGCTAATGGACTCCCAGCGGCGCAACAACCCCCTCCCCCCTCCTCCGTGGAGAACATAAACGCCGGTTAGTCGATCCGTTTTGTCGCGCTAATAATACGTACACGGTTTTTCACGATTCGTCGTTGTGCTCGACTTTCATTCGTCACGAATTCGTAACGAATCGCACCGTACGCACGGTTCATTCTACCACATTTTGAGTGCACAATTTTCGCAACGACGACGATCCCTCAAACCCTTTTCAGACGCGGAGTTTGTTTTTCGATCGTTCACGAAGACTGCAGTCAGAACTCGCGCTCCACGTCCCACCGTCGTACATCGTTCGTCGTCGTTATAAGGATAGGTGTAGCGGAAACTTTGCCAAATAACGGACGCGCGCACGACAACACGAATAGACGTTATAAGGGTGCACGGAGTGCTTTTTCGGTAACGTTCGAAACGCTCAAAAGTGCTCGAAAAACGCGTCGGATGTGTACACAAAACGATGGAGTCTAAAACGAGAACGATGCCATTTTAGATTTTCGAGATCTCCGATGCCCTTTTCGGAACTTTGTCCGACCGTCACCGGCAGCGGGTTTCCGCTCGTCGGTACTCAATTTAACACTAAACAGTAGAACATAATTCACAAACCGTCGTATCACGCGCGAATCGTCTGCAAATATCTGATGCACGTAAGTACATTTAAGGCGATCAGAGTTTAACGCGACAGTGGCTTTCTCGTACAAACAATCGAAATACAGAAAACGTACAACCGGAAAGTCTTACGTGACGGTATATAATGTAAAACTATTATTTTTCTTATCTTTCGCATGATTATTGTATAGCCAGACGACTTTTCACCCTGATCTAACGATAAGACACTGGGATACACGCAATTGGTCCAGCGAATCCGCTCTTTAATTAAATTTTAATTTATAACGGGTAGAATCCATTTTTAAAAATACATGTAAATTAATGGTTAAAAAAAATACTTAGTGTACATTGAAAATCTCAGTAACAACAACGAAGTTACATCATTAAATAAACTTAGAACAAACTAAATATATGGTACACATGACAAATAATAAATAAGCGCGCTAATCGTTTTTAATAAGAAAAAAATACAAATAATTTCTTGGGGGATAGTGCATGACGTACGTGAACATTTTATTCGTATATGTAACGCCGGAAGCTCGTTGTTTGACGTATAATTGTTTTGAAGACTAGATGAAGCGCGGACGAGGAGGGAAACGACATCGGGAGATATAATGTATACAACCGAGTGATCAGAATGTGATACTGGTCATTACATATTGACCAGGGTTTCCCAACCTTTATGCTAAGGCGACCCATAAATGTTTTTTTTTTTTGGGTAGACGACAACCAATAAAAAAAAAAAAAAACAAACCTAATATGCTTTCATATAACAACATTACTAATTGTTTCATCATTCGGAACTTTATCATATACGGAATGCTACAAAACTCAATTATACTATACATAAATAATTATACTCCTATAACCAAGATGTAGTTTACGAACATCGACCCGTCAAAAATATTTTGCTACCCCATAGGACATGCTGATGTGGACGAACGCAGTAAAAAGAAGTGTAAATCGAATCGGTCGGTGTTTCTCGTACGGGAAACCGCTGTCACGCGAGTTAATATAACTGTCGATCGCGTATTATACCGCGTGCACGTCGTAGTGGCGAAACAAGAGCTATACACTTGATCTACAGCACGATGATATTACACACAAACACACGCGGACCGTTTGCCCACCACCGCTGTCGCATCGAGTACTTGGACGCGTATAATAGTAGCGATCGGAGGAGGCGATGGACCATCGGCACGGCGTCAGGGGGATGGAGGATAGCACCGGGTGTGCGGTATACAAAGGGTTCCGCCGCCGCCGCGGTGCACTATCGATCGGCGAGGCGTCGTCGTCGGCGGCGGCGGCCGAGGGGTAGCGAAAAACGCTCTCTCGGAACGTTTTTCCCTCGACGCGCGCACACGCGCACCCCAGCTGCCGCCAGTGCGCCCCGTGCGCTTTACATACGCCGGAAAACTCTCGTCGCGCACAGTCCAACGTCGTCGTCGTCTTCTCGTGGATCGCGTTCGTCCGCGAACTGTTTTTCACACGTTTTCTCGTCTCGCAAGTCTTCCGCGCAGCCCGTTCGCACGTCCTCACCGTACACACAACTGACCAGCCCCGACGGTGACGGACCGAAAGGCAGCAGCATCAGCGGCCCGAGGATCTGCCCGTGAACGTTTCGCCGTGTGTCTTCGCCAGAACCGGGTAAGACGCCGAACATTAATATTGTTTCCCGGACCGCGTTATTTCCACCGGTCGTCACTTCCGTCGTCCACCGTTAGTATTTGAACGCCGTTTTACGCTTTCGTCGCAACGCCGGTAGTCGGGCGGTTCGACATTTCGAAACGAGAACCAAAATAAATGCAATTCTCTCGCGGTTGGAGGGTAACCATTGCATTGGTTTCGACGCGGGTCGAGAAACATCAAATAACCCGAACAATTTTCACGTTCTGCGCTCGGACAGTTGCGTTTAGATGTTCTAACGAAGTCGCTACCAACAAATTTAGGTGTAACAAAAAGTGATCAGTATTTGTTGTGTATAGTGCAGTGCGCGACAATGATATTTTTTTCCACTCGTAATTAATATGTTATTTTTTTTTTCTTTCGATAACGATATGTTTTTCTGTAACTTTTATTCTTCGATGTCTTCACACGTATTCACCCAAAAGAGCTTTTATATTTGATAAATAATAATAGACAACTATTATCAATGATACGCGAATCGGCCAACATTTATCGTTCAACAATATTACGGTATTTATCGCGGAAAATCGGAACCCCGGGGCTTAAAACAAATGTTCACACTCACACGAAACTTCGCATCTCCTCGGTAATAATTGACGCGTCGTCTCACGCGCCGGCCTAGACCGCACCGGCGTAACAACATAATCACGACTGTTATTGTTATTATCGCGCGTACCGTTATAATTTCTATCGCAATTCAAACGAATTCACGTGTTCGCTTCTAGGCGTCGGGTGTAATAATATTTTCCCGTACGCGCGCGATCGATCGTTACCGAGGCTTTATTGTTTTCAATAAAAACAGTTTTTTTTTCCTTTCCTTTTCTTCTATTTTTTCCCCCGTTTCGCCGCGCGCTAACGGCACGCAGCCGCTTAGGTATTCACACGATTCGTCGGAGCAATAATAATAATAATAATATACGTACGTCGAAACGGTCCTCGTGCGCGCGCGTTCCACCGTTTCCGTTAACATATCATTATTTAGTACGTGTTTCTCGTGTACTTTCACGTTTACAATGCACGGGTGTACCTTACTCCGTGCATGTGCACCCCCCGCGCGATCGTCAGCTGTGTACGCGTCCTTTTTCTCCACCGAAATCGCCTTCTGATTGTTTTTCCGACGTCTTAGTGTACTGATCCGAACGTGCTGCATTCGGCCGAACAGTAATAATTAGTGCCTATAAAATATGCAGATTCATATCATAAATATGCAAAATGATTTTTTTATTACAAATTAACAATATATTATGTATAAAAATTGTTTATTAAAAAAAAAAAAAATAAATAAAAAATTTAATTTTTAATGACATTGTGTAAAAGTATTATAAATTAATTAAAGTACTACTATTTATATTAAATTATTATTATTGGACGGGTACCAGCATGAAGTAATAAATATGGATTTTAAGTTTTCGAATTGAAAACACCTACGATTATCTTGAAGCATACTTTTGTATTTGGAAAAACTTCTTTTCACATCACAAGATACAATTGGTGCATATTTAAAACTCGATAAATCTTCAACTGACAGTTCCACGTCTTCATCACATTCAGTTACCTCGCCGTGGACTATACCATCGATTTTTTTTCAATGAAGAATATCCACGATTTTTTGACAACACATTTGTAAGTTTAGATCTAGCGAAATCTATCCCTGGCTCTCCTTCTTTGAATTTAATTTTAATATTTCCTATGAGCAATAAACTATTTCTTAAAGTAACATTCGATTTCTCTAGTTTTGTTATTGTATCTATTAAACACTGAAAGTGTGTTGTAATGACGGTGAGCTCATTTTTTAACTCTTTATTATAAAATATTTAATGTTTGTCATCATTCGTCGGCCGTCGATAACGATGATTTCAATTAACGATCGTTTATCGATGTATAATGGGTTATTTACAATCGACAGTAGGTATCTTTACAGACGTAAATTCTACCAACTGTAAAATATGCAACATTTTTGCAACTATCAAAAATTATGCAATAAATATGCATTTTCATTTAAATATGCAAAAATATGCGAAAAAAAAATTAACTCTAGACTCTACACATTAAGAAACGTCGACATTTAAAGTCAAAATTATTCTAGGTGAATTGTAAAAGAATAAAAACCCGAGCACTAGTAATAATCATGGACGCGACTATAGTTTACGTTTGGATGAGGAGGGGGAGAGTGGCTTTTATTAGTACAAAGTTAACACGAACCCGCAGGGGTTACGCCCCCGCACCGACATCCACTAATTTACACACGGACGAAATTTGTCTCTGCTCATTAATAAAGGTTCAGTTCAAACTTTAGCAAGATGTCGATGAGAAGATGAAAAGCTGCGATTTTATGATCTAAATTTAGGTTTCGGAAATTCCTGAGTACTACGTAAGTCGTAACTAAAGAACGAGAATCATCGAACTTGACAATCAATCCGTGTATTGCTGATATTCTGCAATGCTCGACTTGGCAAAATTAAAGAAGGGGGACTCTGTTCATTTTTTTTAAAAAAAAGAGCGTTCTCTAAACTTGTTAAATAAAAATAAAGTAATAATAGTAGGGGGACGCTAAAATTTTTGAAAATTAGTCGGAATACTCTGTGCTTCTCAAGCCGACCACTGATATTATGGACATTGACGGTAGGATTTCGTCTCGATCTCAAACACGAGATTCCGAGATACGCTATTTTCAATCCGGCAGGGTTACGAAAACATTTATAGGGGCCAGTTTTTACCCAAAAGTTCGGGAGGTCTGTCGACGTTCAGCCGTCTGATTTGTGCTTCGTATCGTTAACATACTGGAAAAAACATTCTTGCTTAGGAGCTTCAATTTGACCGTATTAACAACACTACTAGACAGGGGAAGGGGGGGGGGGGTGCACGAGAAGCGTGTTTCCGCGGACAACTCGACATTCGACACTCGTTCGAACAAGAAAACGTAAAAACGCTCCGTGGCGGACAGAGAAGGGATTACGCTACGTTTGTCGTCGTGATTATTATAACAATTATTGTTGTACAATTTTCCTTCGTACTAAAAAGTCAACGTTAATAATAAAATCGAGCTTTTCAGAAATGTTGTTTTACGGTCTCCAGAAAAATCGTTCCACTGACCCTTTCGTCTCGATCTACGTATGAGTTCTGAGCAAACATCAATGCGCTAGAA
The DNA here is from genome assembly GCF_003268045.1 of Sipha flava. Taxonomy (NCBI): domain Eukaryota; kingdom Metazoa; phylum Arthropoda; class Insecta; order Hemiptera; family Aphididae; genus Sipha; species Sipha flava. The sequence continues at coordinate 875,330 of NW_020273045.1, forward strand.
CTTTCGATTCGCTCGTCTGGTACGCGTTTTTCTCTCGGCAATCTTAACAATCGCGAAAACCAATAAAGCTTTAAACTCGTACCACATACCAGACAATGAAGTACGTCCGCGGCGGCACAATATTTATGTTTGTTTTCACCGGTACGAATTATTATTGCTGTGAAGTCGTGTTCGATTCAATGCTGAATCGAACAGCGTATTGCGCACAGTTACACACGTTGTGCATTTCGGGTAAACAATGACGATCGCTGCAATAGTCCATTAGCGCAGTACGGTACTGCTGCAGTGCTCCGATCGATCTGCACAAATGTTCGAAATTATTGTTCACCCGGTTACACGGATTCATTTTACGGAACGATTGCTACGACGAGACGATACAAAAGAGATTTCGTTTGAAACGACGTGAGTACGTTTATAAAATGTTATTATCGAATGGAATAATAAAGCTGATTGCAGTATTGCGCTTTTGAAATCGCGTCAGACTCAGGTCGGATTATATATCATCGCGCTTCGGTTGAATACGAGTCGCGCACAGAACGGTTGGTTTTCCGCGTGCAGGCCGAAGAGCGCGAAAAACTATTGTAAACGTACCCGCGCGATTAGCGCTACGGATAATAAACGGGCGGGTTCCGTTTTAATATCGTGAAAAATCTTTAGACGTTTCGCGTGCGTACAATCGCGTATCGCGTTGGAAATGTGCAACATAAATTTTTGTCAGCGCGTTATTTCGTTTATTTTTTAACAATAATTTCCCGCTGTTACGAACATCGCGGGACCGGGATCACCGCGTAAAATGGTTTTCAGCCCGTATAGCAGAAGCGTGAAATACGGCGCGATGGAGCTATTCTGAAAATGTGTCCGCTTGCCGCGAGCAAGTTATTCCGTGACAAACTCCGTTCCGCGACCGCGTGCGTTTCCTGTAATAAATTATTCGCACCTGTGCACCGGACCGACGGGATATGTTGCGCGATAATAATCACCAATTTATTATGGTTGGATCGCATCGACATCAGAATTTATAAAGAATTGCAGAGATCTCCGGCGGGATAACGACAAGATAATACGAATAACTTTTACCGATTTCAGGTGTCTCGTTTTTAAACGGTTTGCATCGGTATTGACGCCGGCTGGACGGTGTTAATGAACTGTTCACATTCCTGACGCCAGGAATAGGTTTAGAAAAAAATAAAAAATAATAATACGTTTCTTGACCCAAGAGTTTCACTGCTCATTATGCAATGATGATTAAAAAGTAATCAGGGGAACACGCGCGTACACTCGCATAGCGCAGGTAATTAATAATATATAATACAAATACAGCTCTTGAGATAATGTTCTCGAAGAAAGTATTAAAAAGATAAAGATTATAATAACCACGGTTCGCGTGCACCGCACGTTGTAATTAATAAATAAATACGGAAAAAATAAACATCGTTTAAGATAAGAATAATACGAGTTTCGAAAATAAGTACTATCAAACTATTGTACGCGGGGATTATTTTAATTTTAAATTGACAACAACCAGTCGCGTTATGGTCTCAATGTTCGCAAATAAAACTGTGCAACATAGGCCAGACATAATTCCCCTGCCTTTTCTCAGTCGGACGTCATCCCTACAGAAATAGTTCGTCACTACGAGTACAAACGTATGTGAATAATCGCTCGCGACGCATTATAACCTTTTGTGCGGAAAACTGAACGCAGCAAGACTCAAGGGAGATAGAGAGAACGAATGAGAGAAAAATGTGTTGTACACTGTGTATATGAATCGAAAACTTTCGCACCGGATAATGAGACGCGCGGTGTTCCACCGCCGGCAAGTTTTCCACCGGGTGGCTGCGTGTTGAATTAATATTACGCGCGGAAGACATGTGGACACAGCGACTGTATGATGCACGAGTTGTGCGAATTATGAAGTTCGGCGAAACAGCGTTTCTCGAACTTTTTATTTTTGTTCGCCGAGCCCTTAAGGGATAAGAAAAAAAACCCGCGAAAACCTGCTGAAACGATCGTTTTAAACCGTAAAAAAATAACGTATCGACGATGTTCTTTTTAATCAGATTCCTATTTTAACGAGTTGACGTTTTAACGGACGGATGTACGTTGTCGCACGAGACATAACAGATAATAGAAATAAACTGGCGCGTACATAAATACATCTCATATAATACGTGAATCCGAAAACATGAAGGATAAGTAATAACGAGTACGAACTCGCTTCTCGCTTTATTACCACTTACGAATGACTAGTAGTTGATGAAACGAAGTGGTTGAAATTCGTTTCCGTTTCGTAAAAGAAAAAAAAATAACCAATATCTAATCTGATTTTTAATTGAATATTGGATTTGAAAATATAGGTAAATACATAAAACAATAATAACAAGTTATCTGTATAAACGTAGCGCATTAAATGTTATCGTTTTGTTTAATAAAGACAATTTAACAAACTGGAATCCAAATAACATTTATGGAATATTTTTCAATACAGTTTTTGCATTACATATTCAGATTAGTAACATAAAAAAAAAAATCGTTTAATAAAACGGAATTGATAGATAAATATACTTTTTATTCTATTTTAAAATGCTTTTTTTTTTTTTTAAGACAATAGACCACGTGACAATACTAACCTTACCGATAGCAACGAAGACTACAACCGTGTTTGTGATGAACTTGTAAATCAGTACAGATAATATATAATATAATATATGTATAATATAATACAACTTAAGAGTCTATTCGTATGAGCTAGTGACTAGTTTTGATTTGTTCCTTAACAAATGTCTGTTTTCACCCATCAGTAAGATGTATGTTTGGTTTTTCTCCCTATTTTTGTGTTTAAACCTGTGGTTGGTTTCGCATCACTGCTATAGATCCCAATTTAAGAATCACTATATGATTGGATAATGATGCAGGGAGAGGGAAGAGAATAACGTGTCGATGCAATTTAATCATACATCCCGACGAGTATCACATCGCACAAGGTCCTACACGCGTCCGTGCACATATGTATTATAAATTTTTAGTCTGATAACGTAACTCGTGATTAAATTAATTTAATGTGAGAACCGCCACCTTGGGATAGCGAAATATTGATGAAAACGGAGGTTGATAAAGAGAAAGTGAGAGAATGAAAGGAAATAGTCACTGCTGAAACCTGAACGTGTTGCAGGACTACACACGCAGGACAGCAGAAGAAGACAACGATAGGGGAAAAGTTGGCCAATCGAGGAAAGGAAAGCGTCGAATGATAAAATGAGAGAGAGAGAGAGAAAGAAGACGGAATGAAAAGAAAAACTGAAAGAAAAAGAAAATCGCCACAGCAGCGGCATTTTTTCTCCTCCGTCAATATTTATATATCGAAACGGGAAACATGATAATAATATTATAATACGTGTACGACAAGAGGAGGGTTCGATGCGGGCGGTGACGACGATGCAAGAAGTATAAAATCTACTCGCGCTCAGTCATCGAATACTTTATATTTTATAAAGCACTTCGAAAAACGTTAAAAATGTATATTATGTACGCACAAATATAAGCTGCATACAATTATTTAATATTATATATTAGGGTTTGACAAAAATGTTGGCAAACGAACTACCGGCTATCTTGAAATCTCTGTAGTGCTGAAATATGATAATAGCGACCAGCAGCGATTTATGGTGAACCATTTTTTTTCTTTTTTTATTTATTTATAGCTACTAGTACAAAACTATTAAAGCTCAACGATTACAGGAACCATGTCGTTATCGGCGTTATTACCAATGTGCAGTGTATTTATTATCGTGTGGTGCCGTTCACGATAGTGTTTTCAAATTTTGTGTTTTTCGAATAACGAGTGAAAATTATCCTCTTTCTCCTCCTCCTCCTCCTCCTCCACAGCTGTCCTACGCACGCCGCCAAGTCTAATTTTGTCAGGAATTGCAAAATATTTTCGAAATATTTAGGGTTCAAATAACAATATTGCAGTGCACTATATGTTTATATTTTATTTCTATTTTTTTTTTTTTTTTTTATAGGAAATACACTAAAAGCTGTGTTCCGTAACGTAACTTTTTGAACCTTTAACTGTTTTACATACATATTGTTTGCGCTATACGAGTTACGAGTGTTGTGAATAATATGAAAAAAACTCTGTGAGATTAGAAAAAATATATATATATATAATAATTTACATTGTTCTTACAGAAAACATTTAATTAAAAATGTGGTTATCATTTTTTGTTTATTTAATTTTCGTATAAACACGTAATTCAATTCAAATAACAAGCAAAACAAATTTGTTTTCGAGCAGTATGCGTTGTAGTGGAAGAGTTATGAACAAAATTTGGTCGATAAATATTAAAATAAAAACCGCTATGGACGGTTGTACACTCGAGACAATTCGATAATCGCATACCTACGACAGCACCCCGACTGTTTAACGGTAAAATTTAGAAAACAAATAATAATTTAAACGGTGGACCGCGGATCCAATGGATCTATGGTTTTGAGACGTTGTCGATTGAAAAAATGATATTCTTTTATCTATCTTAAAGAGAATAATAGAAAAAGAACAAGAATAAACCAAAGGCCACAGTCGGGCTCGATTGTTCTGGTACTGCCAACCTAAAAAGAGGGTAAGCTCGTAATTGCCGACAGCAAAGCGTAATGAAGACGAGAAAATCTGATCAAGTGAATTTAACACTCGTTTTCATTATCCTTCGAGCGATGATTTTTCCCAACGAATAAATTACTACGCGCGCGTCAGAGCAGCTCTCAGCGTGCACATTTTACGGTGCGTAGACTGTCGATCGATCGAACGTCGTTTCACCCGGCAGACGCCTGTTTGTCGACTACGATATTGTTATCATTATACGTATACGCAGGGGAGGAAATTGGGGGAGGAACACGAGGTTTTATCTCCGGGCGTAAAATTGTAGAGATTGTAATTTTCGTAGAAAACAATTTATTATTGACTGATGGTTTGATATTTTTTACTTAGTTACCGATAATGTGTTTAAGACTCAACACGTATGATCGTATACGAATCATTAGAAAAAAATTGTAGGCAAGGGTATTCGACTCTTGGCCAATGGTTAGGCGTAAAAATCCGCCTCTGCGTACACGCAACAAGAGAGAGAGAGAGAGAGAGAGAGAGCGAGAAAGAAAACGAAAACATGTCCTAATCGAATTCTCGTCCGTCGTTTTTATTAAAATCTCGTTCTGACATATTATTATTGCTACTGTTCGGCGGCTTCCACGAGCTTACGTGCGTATTTCAACATGGATTTAACGAACGCGCAAACACACCGCGTGTAGGTGTACGGGGATTCGATTTTTTTTCCCTCCCCCACGGCTGTTTCGCATGCTCGCTTTCAGTGTTCGGTTGTAAATCCCGAGTTCACCAGCGAACCGTTCGGTATGCGACCCTTGGGCGCCTCTCAATGCTCCCATACATTGAAATTCAGCTGATTTAAGCCGATAGTATTCGTAGTGTTTCGCGAACACGATCGTACAATGAACGCGAGTTATGGTATACGCTTTCGAAACGCTGGATCGAGTCCGTTTCAAGACTCGTCCCTTGACGGGGATGTTAGGGAGGTGGTGTTTTTTTTTCTACGCCTCATAAAATTTCTCCACTTTACGTCGACGTAAAAGTTTTTGGATCTATTGAATCGAAATTTTGCGCCCGTTTTAAAATGTTACCCTCCAGCCGATGTACGAAACCGATTAACGGCTTATCGCGACCGTATTACGAGTGATTCTGTTATCGTTATCAACCGATCATTCAAACCTTCTTTCCTATCTGCCGCTCCGTCCCTCGAGACTTACCCACGAGGATCTATTCATTGGCGTTTCTCCAATTCATAATATAGTAATAATATTGTAAACGTACACCGTACACTTATTCCCTGGCGTTCTGGCTATCATTTATCCGCGAAACAACAATCAAACAAATAAACAAATAAACATCTTAAAGCGAAACAATAACGTTACATCGAAATCCATACACCGCCATTTAACATTTTGTTGTCCGCGTGATTTCGATGTCAAAACGATTCTTTTTATTTATTTAAATTTTTTTTTTTTTTTTTCGTTCAACAATGCAATCGGGATGTATTTCGCGACCTAGACTGAAAAGCTCAAACGAGACGTTTACAAGACAATACAATAAATATTTGCCGCATTCCTGCCGAACACGGCTGTACGTATTATTTTCAAATATTGTCGGACCGTTCGAGAGAAACACTACACGTCGTTCGTTCGTTCGTTCGTTCGTCCATCCGTGCAAACATATTTACTCGGCGCGGAAAACATCGAAACGATTTTATTATTTATACTCTGCACCCGCGCGTGAAGAATAATTATCCCGATCACGTGCGTCGCACGCGTTAAGTGGTTTTCCGTGTCGCACGTGATGATTTCACAACGGTCGGAATCGTACGCGCGACGACGAGACGATTTGAGTATTTCGACGCGATCGTTAAGCATAAATATACATTGTTTTGAAGTGTTATTCGGCATCGGTTGCGCGACGCCAACATCAGGATTTACGACGACGCTCCGGACGGACGTTGTGCGACTTCGGTAGATTTCTTCGGTAAAACGATGGCAACGGAACGTGCACGACTGTTGTAGTACATAATATGTGTTCGCAATCGGTGACGGATCCGAAGCCGAGTTTCCATGTCTTCGTCCGACGCATCGGTGTCGTTGTTTATTACCATCCTGACCCCCGTTTACCGTTCTCGTGGCGAATATTATTCTTTTCCGAAGTCGATCAGAATGAACACAGTCGCGATACTCTGATTTTATTGGTAATCAGATATCATGATTAAATTCAACGGATGGTAATCGTGTCTCGATTTATTTAGGTTTTGAACATTACAGGCCCAACGTATAAATTATACGACGTCATAAGCAATACTCGTGATTGACGATATTTGATGAAACCAAAAAGAAATTCCGAATCGAAACGCGAAACAAATAGAATCGGTCCGACTCGGCGCACGGTATTCGATGTCACCGTCACAGTCCATACCATCGTAACGCGCAGCAATTCTCGTCTGCAGACCGTGCGAATCAACATCAGTAACAGCGGTGATCGCCGTACGGTCGAAGCGAAACATTCGAATTGCGCCGTCCAACGTACAAACACGCGATTACGGAGGGTCGATGTAGTATTTTTATTTTTTTTTTTTTTATATAATTTCTCTCCTCGAGATCGATAAGGACAACCGGGTAATCGGGTCGATTCTTCAACTACGAAAATATTTCTTATGGTTGTGGTGCAAACGTTCACCCCTGGGCCGCGAATCCGGATAATTGGGACATTTTTATATAACTATACCGAATATGATCAATAACCCGACAACATTTGCGGCGTGTTCGAATGTGAGTTGAATATCGTTTGGTGCATCAGCCGTTAACTGCGTTTGGCTCGTGCAATAACGATGTTTCGCGCGGAAACGAACGAATGAGTTCAGCTATGTTTTTTATTGAACGGTTGCGACGTTTGGAGTCGGACAATACAAAAATAACCATAGACAATGCATCTTTGGAAAACGTCAAACTTAAATTTTCGCCTCCTAATACAATGCCACTGATTCAGCCTTTTCATATGGGTGTTATAAATTATTTAAAGGCTAAGTGTAGAGCAGCGGACGACAACCGGCTGACCGCGGACGGCGAATAATCGGACCGTCAACATATCTTACTTAGATTCGTTGGTTACATTTATTTATTATTTATTTATTAATGCAAAAATTGATTTTTTTTATTATTATATTGATTTTGCAGTTGTCTGTCGACTGTATACGTGAGGTGTGGGTGGGACACTGATAGGTTTGAACGCACGTCATACGAGTTCCGGTGCAGTATTTTTATAACTCATATTATTTTCTTGGCTCACGAAAATAAAAATTCCATGCGCTACGCGCTCGCGGGCACGCTGAGTACAGCAGACCGTATTTCGGTCGATACGCGAAACGTCCTGCAGCCAGGAACGGACCCAGGAGAAGCGAAACACCGCCCCCACATCCGTTCTCGGAAAACCATTAGAATTCGGGGTTTTTGAAATAAAATGTTTCGGACGTACCGCAGCTACGGCTGTAAGAGTATATTTAAACTAATCTACGAGTGCGCGTATACCTAGAATTCAAGTATCACTCATTCGTTCACTGGCCGATCGGAGTGCTGCCAAAATAATTGTACCGATTCGTTTGAAATGTCGAAAGAACGTGCACGTTACGTACGTAAAGGTAAAGGATTTTTTGACGAAACGCGTTTTCAATGATCGATGTAGTTTTGAGCTCTTGCCTGGATGTGTATACATTTTCCGTATTTTCATCGTCTAATGAAAATATTTTCTTTTCTGAGATATGTTGGTATTTGAATGGTTACCGATCTAGGTACATGTAAATTTATGTGATACGAATAAATATAAATGAACAGCATTATGGTATTCGACGATTTTTCTGCGTAATTTTCAACCCAGTATTATTCATATCACTGTGGTAATCGCTCTAATCCAAAATAGTAAATATATTTATCGGATGAGGGTGGGTAATTCTATTAGTTTAAATATATGGGTCATTAAGATGATTAAAATACATTTTAAAACACGGTGAAAACCGGGTAACGTGTGCTCTTTAAAAGTCGAATACATCGGCTGTTAAACGACACCTGAGGTGAACGGACCAGGGATTAAACAGTTTAGAGTCGGTTTGCTTTCAATCCGTACGTCTTCGTAGATCGGTTTTCAACAAATTTTTATAGAGAAAACAGCACGAAACCAAATTACTTTTAAACGTGCTGCCCATCGGTATGAAAAAATTAATTAAATCGTAACGGTTGATCACACATCGTATCAAATGGTGGTAGTACTGAAGTATGGACGCCGTGTTAAATAAATATCGAGAACGAACATTGTTCGATCGAAAAATAAACATCTGGTTTTCGTGGTTTCAAAACACTGCACGAGGTTGATGTTGTTCGATCACCGTGGGACGGTCAAAATAATTGGACGGCTTCACCTTGTATGATAAAACTGACGAGCGTTTTTCGCTACGCCGATGGTTTTCGCCGCGTACGACACGCGTATGTTGTTCGCTTACGAGACGTTTTCCTACGCGGATCCCGGTGTAAACGCGCGTCGGTGCCGCACCGAAGTAATCATCCGCGGTCGTAAACTCGTTAAGTTTCAATGTACACGTGACTTCGTCCCCGGAGATCGATTTCCGATCGAGACTATCTTATTGGCTTGCACAAACAACGACTGTGACGTGTGAGCGAGTTCTCGTGGAAGTTTTAAAACAATAATAAAAATCGGTAGGGAATCGGGCCGTAAACTTTGACCGATGCCATCACTGGCCTCCGGGTGCCGTATCGCGCCACCCCCGAATAACGAAACGTTACAGATACCGCGTTCATCGACTATCGGTCGTACGCCCGCTGCTGCACAAGGATACAAGGTTACGCGTTTTCTCTGCCGACCAACAAACATGGACGAACTTGATGAATTGCATTTTCTTGAAAGTTCGTTAATGAAGTTATTGTTATCAAATGATGGAAAATCAAAGCATGTCAGCAAGTTATTTTTCAGAAGAGACGACAAAAGAGAGTTTAGTATGTTATTTTCAATGTCCCACAAACACCGGTTCTCATGCACGTGACTGATTAAATAATCAGGATTTATGGTTCAAATAAACCATATAATTACAAAATGAATAGGTAATCAAAGTAAATCTAAATTGATTAATCAAATAACGTCAAAACAGACGTAGTTTGCACGAAAAAATCAAACTTGTTTGATCTTTTTATGTTACCTTTTTTTTTTATTCATTGAATAAAAGAATAATAATTAATTTCTTTTTTTGTGTGTCTTATTACTAAGCTTAGGGACTTATAGCTCTAAAAAATACACAAATAAGCATGCAAATATTTTTCTAAAATCATTAAAATATGCATTATAATATGCAGTTATATGCATTAAAAAAAAAAAAAAGACCACATAGTACACAAGATAAAACGTGTTCATCGGATGTAAATGTATCTTTAAACTCTGCAACAAAATTTTGTAGTCAGCTACTTGTAGACTGTTGTACTTTCGGCATTACACAATGTTACAAAATATACGCATACAACGTTTTACGTATGATTCGATGTTGTGTAGTTGCGAAACGTAAAAACAACGACCGATAATAATCGATTGAACACTAAACAAATAATCTATAATTTTATATCGACATCCGGTCTATATTCAGCGAGTTATACAATCGATACAGGTTTATAGTATTATTGATAAAAATTGTACAACAATTATAACGAAATATGAGAGGTAGTTTGCAGATAGCATATTACTGGAAGTATTAAGTCCTCTTAGTACATTTTTTTTTTTTTTTTGATCGGTTGAAATATGTATATATATATATATATATATATATCAATAGTTTTTAATTTTAATAATAATAATAATAGTAATAAAATTTGAAAAATTTGTCAAAATATGCAAAAATATGCACATTCAAATTTTAGATCTGATATCATGGCACCGAGAAACGAATTTATTTCGCACTCTACTATATAAAACAATAATTAAAAAAAGTATGCAAATGCTAGAAGTCCCTAAGCCTACCTATTACATTATATTATATTATTGTTATTTTTTTATTTAAATATTTTTAGAGTTGTTTTGTGAAAAAAGGGTATAGGTTATATTGAGGGGTACAATTTAGAAAAATATAAAGCTTAGATGAGTGATGTCTAACCTTTTTTCCTCGGCTGGGCACTTTGGCAAACAATTATCTTAGAGTGATCCATCAAATGTAAAATTACGAATAATATCAATATTAATTTAATGATGTTATTTCATTGTAGGTGTACAATATACATAAGTGCATATTGAATTTATTTTCAAATCCTTTATTGGCTACTGAAAATATTACATATTGAAGTATACGCTGTAAACACACATTTATTTGATCAGTACGCTCTTTGAAGTACCTACGCGGGTTATCGTATAATTATCGTATCGTATAATTTCTATCTGAAAATGCTCGGAAATAAATTTTAAATATAATCATATTTTATAATGATTTTACTTTTTTAACATTTTATTTCATTTTAAAATAATTATAATGGGCCACAATTAATATCACGGGCCGTGGGTCGGACACCACTGATTTAGAGGTACAGAAGAAGAAGAAGGTTGAGAACCGCTGTTTTAGGTAATCGATACACGCGTTGACTAAATAAAAAAAATCCTGTATAAGAATACACCTAGTCCGTACCAGAATTTTTTATTTTAACACTTGTTTAACTCTTGGTTCTGTATAGTTGAGTTAATTATTATCTGCCGGTAAATTTATATACGATTGATTTTCCTTGCTAGGATGTCTCGATTTTCCACGTTTAACTGTCGGGGCACCATGAATGCACTCGTTTAGAAAACCGAAAAGTCCTTTCGTTGCGCGTAAGTGTACGGCGACGCGCGTTAAAAACGACGAGCGCAAGACCTCGAACAAAAAGCGATTACATGGAATTCGTACGTTGATTAAGGTAGTTTTTTTACAGGTTATCCATCGGCGTCGAGGTTAATGCCCCTCGAATCATCGTGAAAAGTACCCATCTGTTAGTTATCGAATTAGAGAGCGCGTTAAAATAGATCGCGTATGTCGCGCCCGAGATAACTGAATTTATACAATTTACAGCGGCGTCCTGCGAGGGAGTGGTGTCTAATGCGTTTTCCCTAATGATTTCAAGGGACGCGCGGCGCAGGTATCCACCATAGCGTTATTGGCTATCGGCAAACGTTTTTCTACGCGACCTCCTTGGGTCTTAGTGTTGTACCGTTTGCTCGTATGTTCTGTTGTAGTGCACCCTGTACTACGCGAACGATTCTTTTGACGCGAAACCGGTCGATTGTATCGTGTAAACGATCGGACGGACGTTTTGGCGACACTTAAAAGCGTCAATGCGTTCCACTGTACCTTATACGTGACCCGCAACAACTAAGTGTATCGAACAATTAGCAAACAAATTAGCCACTACCCTGTAGTGGCTAACTACAGCACCCTAAGCTACACTACCCCGACCAAGTGAACCTTCAAAAACGTGGCAACTGAAGCGAGGACGTTATAGTATAACGTTTTAATATTATCTCTATAGCTGTTATATAATATCTATGGAATTATAGGCAATCTACGGAATTTTATAATATCTTTGGAATAATATACAATATCTTTGGATTACATGCAATATAAGGATTTTATACAATATATGGAATTATAAATAATATCTTTGGAATTTTATACAACATCTTTGGAATTATTTACAATATCTTTGAAATTATATATAATATGTAGTCCTCTCTTAGTAGTTATTTCGTAAGGTGCCAAATATGTTAGACTAGCTGAATTACCCGTCGTTGCCGGGTTTAAGTATATAAATGTATGTAACCTGCCAAGATTAAATTTTTTTAAATCTATTGAAATTTAAATTAATTAAGATTTTTTAAATAATATTTTATACATATTAATTTAGTTTTTAAGATAATGATTATTATCATAACCTATTCGATAAGTTATAGCTTTTGGCGGCAGAAGCTTTGTTCACACAAAGTTGTAAATTCAAAATTTCGAAAAATCCTTTCTTAGCGCACGTCTACATCATAATAGCTATCTGTATGCCAAATTTCAGCCAGATCCGTCCAATGGTTTGAGCTGTGCATTGATAGCAGTCAATCAGCTTACTGTTTTATATATATAGAAGAAGATATAGATGCCAAAGAAAAAATTAGATTTTAGATTTTGTTTCCTATAACCCTGAATATGTATTTGTGTACTTTAAATACTTTGGATATTATAAATTAAATAAATTATAGTTAAATAAATTATTTTACAAATATTACTTATTAAAAAAAAATAATAATAAAAATAGCAATAATTTTTTTTTTTTTTTTTATTAGTACATAATATAATAGAAACATTTTATACAATTAAACTAAAATCCCTACTTAATAAACATGAATATAATATAATTAATAAAAATAATTAACAGTTACTATTTAAATACTGTTTAACATTTTTAATTAATTTTATTATTAAATGACAAAAAATTTAAGTAACAATTTTAACCTTTGAACCTTTCCACCGTTAATAAACGTATCAAATATTCGATCATCTGAAATGTCAATGTCTCTATGAATAAATAATAATGCGAGTCCGACAAGTTTTGACTTTGAAGTTGAATTCGCGATTTACGATTTGCGACCGATCCACAATATTATATGCATTAAATACCTGCTACCACAGATAGATAGCTGCAAAGTGTTAAAAGTGCTAAAATTTTCAAATATTTTTACTTTTTTAGCGATAATTAATTAATATAATTTTCTTAACATTTTGTGGGTGCTGCAGCCTTTTCATTCCCCCTTAACTACGTCATTAGTATATATGCAATGATTCGCTTAATCATGTTGAGCAATTTAATCCTAGAATTGCGAATAAAATATTAAAGTACGACCATTTGAGTATAATTTTTTGGACAAGACATGTATACCATATTGTGTTTATTTCGTACTATTCTATGAGTAATTACTTTCATTATTTACTTTTTTTTATTCGTCAAATATATAAATAGTATATAAAAAAAAACTTGTTTTTCGGGGTAAAGAGTGATCACAAAATGTAGTCAATATGGATAAAAAAAATAAATAATATAGTCACGAAAAATAAATTAAATCGATACTAAAAAGAAGAAATAATAATATATTTAATAAATGAAATAAACCGATGTCGAATAATTTTTATTTCATCCAACTCGCTATCATCGTTATACTTCCTCGCTTTAATTACAATTATTTGGTCAACATTAACATAGTACGTTAAAAATTAAGTAGTAAACGTATTAGATAAATATATACCAGGTGCACCAGGTTGGTCGAAAAACAGATCAATGTTATACTATTATGTATTTATATTAAAAAAAATAATAATAAAAATAACGATGGATTTGTCGTCGACCGGACCGAAGGGAAATATCGTCGGAATAATGTAATATGATATAATTATATACTTAATAAAAACCGTTTTGAACGACATTAATAACAATACGTTGGGACGACTAGAGTATTTTCGACGCGGGGAGTGCGTCATGGGAATCGAATCCCAACGATATTTCAAATTATGACAGTTCAATCACCGCTCGGGGGTGCACAATATTTATTTATATATATATATATATATATATATATATATATATATATATATATATATATAGATACGCGTTATCGAAGGATAAAGCTCCGGTCGTGACGTGGATATCGAATTAAGTCTTCGAAGAGACGAATTTCATAACGTAGATTTTTGATTATTACTACCTAATCTTTTTTATTAGTCACCGTACATGAAATTCCATACGAGTTTATTTTTATTTGTAGTTAATTAACTAACTTATAATTATTAGTTTAAATATTAGTTATTATAATTATTGAGTTATTATCAATCGAAATGTAGTGTTGTAGCGTTTCAATAAACACGGCAGACCTACAAGGACTCGAGAAAAGAAATCGAATATAAATGTAGATATTTATTTTTATTTCTCAAAAGTGTTGTGTGTTGGATAACGCTCTGTTTTAAACGTTATTTCGGGCGATTAACACTTAAAAAGACATTGTTTCCGTAGCGAGTCGCACCCTAAGGGAGTTGAACAATCACAATTACTTTTCCGAGAAACTCCGGGTGATTCAGCTCATTTACCGTACATGAATTAATATTTAAAACACAACAATAATAATCGTGATGCGGTTTCTTTTACGAATAACGGTTTCAAGATCGATTTATTTCCGTGCACGCGCTTTCGCATACGGATCTGATTCGATTTCCGTGTCGACTATTGTTGTTCGGCGGTGCGTTTGACAACCGTTTCGAAGGGATCGTCTACGATCGGAACGGATCTCGAAAAAAACCACACGTCCCTCACGATTGTTTATGCAATCGCGGTCGAACGCAACAACGATACGTTCCGTAACGGCACCTGCGGAAACATCGCGATCCGCGTGCAGAGCTCCCGCCGGTGGGCTGTAACGTAACAATTCGAACGCGCTACCATCGTCCAACACGACCGGTTAAAGTAAATCGGTGCTCGCCGTAGCGAATCGTCGTTTATCATAGTGTTATTGTTATTGCACTCTGCGTTTTTCATCCCCTCACCCTCAACGGTTGTGCCGTTTAAAAGCAATTACACACGCATAAATACGGGCACGTGTTGCGCACGCCAGGTGATGTGCGCTACACGCTATGCGTGAGGTGTGTGCAAGTGGGTGTGTGCAGTGGTGTACGCGCAGGATTTTTCAGTCCGGTTAGGGCAGCGGTTCCCAAACTTCCGGAGCGCCTTTTTTTTAGATCCAAATTTAGCCACGGTGCCCTGTTATGAATAACACGTAAGACAGAACAAAAAAAAAAAAAAAAATAAATACTCATTAATAACCAATTTTATTAATCTCATTAAAATTTAACGTAATTATAAATGAATGCATTTTTAAACTTAAAAAATAATTATTATCAACAATTATTGTTATTACGATTATAATTATTACGTAAAAATATTATAAGGTTAAAATGGGAATGTCCAATAGAACAATAGAAAATATTACATTATTTGCTATTAAGTTTTTACGAAAACAATAAGGAAAAAAAATTCTATACATTTTAAACTATTTGTTATGAACCGTAGACCGCGGTGCCCTTAGAAAGTGCTCACGGTGCGCAGTTTGGGTACCACTGGGTTAGGGTTTCACTATACGTTGATCGGAGATCCGTTGGGAGCTTCACCCCCCATATCCCTTGCTCTATGCCTGAACTAGTCAATATAACCAACATTTCATAACACAAAAGGATTCTTTCTAATTCTTATTCTCGTACAGTGTCTTAACTTTTAAAATATAAAGTGCTTCATACTAACATATTATGTACTGTAAATTAAATAATAAAATAACTAAACAATATTCGTACAGTTTTAAAAGTAGCTATTTTATATTTAAATTTGGGGGCAGTGAACATTTCGTGGCTAACTAGTATAACCGTAAAAACTTCCAAGGACGTCTATAGTTTGGCCGACCAAGAGCTTCGATGAGCTTTTCCGAATATTATTATGTCTAGAGCTGGGATTCCGTTGCACTTTGCACTGTTATCCGAATCTTTCCGTACGACGCTCGTTTCATTGCAAATTCGTTTAACAATACACTTTCGAGAGAGAAAACGAATATGTTTTTCGCATGTTTTTACAATGTTTGAGTACTTTTGATTTAAATGTAATTTTCTCCGTGTACGTTGTAATGCTATTTTCAGTGCATTATTTAGCATTTTCAAACAACAATAGGATTCTTTTAAGAGCGTTATAAGGGTCTTGTAAGGCATTGAATTCCCGTTCCCAATTATAACCGATCTACTTTAACGAGTAGGACTTCGCACAGACTACGGCAGTCGTTAATTTGTTTCAAAACAAAGAAAAATGTATACGTTCTTTGGTGCTGTACTTCCACCCGTGGTTAATTAACCGAACACGGGGTCGCACGTAAAAATCAGATCAACGTTCCGTGCAGACACTGATGCCTGGTCGAAAAACATATTTTCACTCCAAAAACTGGTTCTTTTATTCGTTCGTCGACATCATCGCCGCTCGTCAGCAAAACTGTCGCACGAGTGCTCCCGCCGGATAGAAGTGTGGCACCTACTCCATCTAATCGGGCTACGCGAGTACGTAATATCGGCCCGCGTTATGGACGACGTACGGTTGATGTTTAACAACGATCGTCGTTCGTGTATGCTTTTGAAAAACTGCTAAAATATTGTTGGCAGTGTGCGATTATGCGCATAAGTTTCGGGATCGTTGCGATCATTGTCTCGAGACGAAAGTCCATGCGAGCCACTACGATACTGATACGCGGGCAGCAATCATCACGTACGGCAGACATGACGATCCTTGATGCGAGTGAAAAAAAATGAAAGAGGAAAAAAAAAGCCGAGACGGAACGCAAACGTGGAAAACGTAAAACGAACATTTCTCCTGAAATAGGTCACGCGTTTAACGGTGTACGTCTTACCTGCGTTTACCCGCGAGTATTTGCTCTCACTCGCTTGTGCGATATAGTACCTCGTCGACAAACGTGAGGTTTTACCCATCTATCAAACGGTTCCGACATTTTTAGGGCGATCGCAAAAATCAAAATCCGAAATCTGTTCGACTGCTGAATATGTGCACGTGTAGTGCGCCGTATTCGTTGCTACATTAGCATACGAGTACGTATTTAAGAAATCATAGATCGATCGTGTCCCGATGTTTTTTTTCTTCAGGAAAATTACTATCTTATCTAGCTTTTCTTGTCGAACGGTTAGAAAACGAAAAAAAAAAAGATATTTTTCGTTTCAGCTGCAATCGGTCACAACTTCGACGGCGGAGAAAACTCGTATTCGAGTTTCGTTTAACCACGTCGTCTGCGTATCACGTTAAAAATCACGGTTCCGATCTCGCTTGGAAAACAGACGAAAAGATCACCGGAAACCGAAAAGGAATTCGATCGTAGTGCGAACAGTTATACGGACATACCTCGCGCGTGTATTTTTCACAACCCGTCCCTTTCGCACGCAGTACATCGTAATATGTATTCGTTCAAAATGTTCACATCGAAAACTGTAACACATAACAATAATAACTGCAGTGCATATTGTGTGTGTATCACGGTGTCAAGTGCGTGTCCAGAAACTTCTTATATAGGGAGAGGGGAGGTTAGAAATTTTAAACTTATTTAGTAGTGGACAACCGCTCTTTACTTCGGTTTTTTATTTTTAAGCATAACATATGTTTGACCCGTTTGACCGGGACAGTCACGGTGTCCTTTCAGAATCTTGTAATCTTAATAATAATCATTGTAATTTGTATTTTTTACAGTTTCGATTACTGGTGCCCTTTATTGAACTTTAAAAATGTCTGTTATTAAAAAAACCAATTGTACAATTAGTACATCATTAAAAAAATATTAAGCTGTATATTATAAGGTATTATTTATGTGTTACAGATAATTGCACTGACTGTGTAGTTGTCTGAATTGCTTATGTATTTTAAATAAGGCACCGTTAAAAATGTTTAATATTGTGCACTATTTATAATTTTTATTATATCATTGGGGACTCTTGCGAAGAAGTGCAAAGGGGCCCTTTAACAACCAGGCTGACACTGTGTATGCATATATATAAATACATATATAATTATTAACAGTATACATAGTACAGTTAATGGTTTACAAGTGCGTTGCAGCAGGGCGCACATTATAATATTATAAAAAAATATCATAATTACATTTTTTTTAAATTTTTATACGCGGATTGAAAATAATAAAAATAATAAACACCCGCAGTTCTCAAAGATTAAAACGCTGAACAAACGTCTCGTCGAACCGTGAAATGTAAACCCGTGTGTATCGTAATAAAATGTTTACGTAGGCTATAATTTGTTCATGAAATCGACTGCGCGCTGGGCGGGAGGAGCGGTGTGAAGAAAGCGAGGAAAGGGAAAAATTGCTCTGTTACTTGACCTTCTGGTGCGTTGACTTGACTAGTTCAATACAGTTCTCTATTGTCCCACGTCCCTGTGTGCGCAACAAATTATTTATGTAACGAGTCCGTCCAGCGTTCAATGCAACTGACCAATGAGGCCTCATTACCCTCATTGCACTGACTTATTACCCCTAAAAATTTTCATATTTTAACTATGTTTGTTTTTTTACATTTTATTTGCATTATTTTAACACTATTTATTAAATTAATTACTGCGTTGTGTGTTTTATAAAATTAACACAAAGGGCCTGCCCCCGTTCCCCGAATACATAAGAAATAAACACATTAATGTGTTCGCGTTTCCACGACGAGGTATGAAAACGACGAAACGAGGTAACTACTCGTATTTTAATGACGATAATCCGCGTCAACTTGGCCCGACGGATAATATTTCACTCGCCATAACGTTTTCGTCCATTTAACTTACGCAATAACGTTAAGTACACATAAAAATAATGCTTACTCTATTTTCCGTTTGTTTAACATAAATGTTTATGATTTATTTCACTTACTATAAAAACGTCGTTTGAAAGTACCGAAAATTTAAGTGTACACCGTGATAACGGAAAACCAAACACTTGGCTTCATCGGGATTATTTGTTATTAATAGTTGTGTCAAACATGGTTCTTTAGGTTTCTTGTACCATATCGATAAGCCGTTACACTAATCTGCGATTGGACAAGATCGGCTCGCCATCGCAGCTCGTCAACTTATCCAGGTCTGCTCTACGTGAGGTGTGCGGCCAAAGCCGTATCTGGGGGGGGGGGGGGAGGTCCAGGGTGTCAGAACCTCTCCCCTCCAAATTTCTTCAATATTTTACGAATGTTTAAAATAATTATTTATTTTTAACATCAACATAAATATTTTCAGTCAAAAATTACTTAAGCTCTCATTAATCGTTGACGGCTTTTAGTTTTATATCATAATATCATATGGAAATATGATATTAATTTTAATAAATAAAGATTAAATCTTTTTCTGTCTTGTTTTTAATCGAATATCAAAAGTTAAAATCTTTAAAATTCAATGAAATTACAATATACATGTTTTGAATCCCTCCCGAAAAAAATTTCTAGATACGGTCTTGTGTGTGGCGCTGTGACGCAACGGTTTCGACGCGTGAAAAAAAACGCGTGAGCGCCGCGCGTCGAAAGCAATGGACGTAAAACGCGCACGCGCAACGTTGCGTGTCGGGCTAGGGCGATTTTGACGCGGGTCGTCGTGTGTCGCCGCCGCGGTTTCGCGTTTTCCGTCGACTAGGCGCGTACAACGTGCGTACGTTTTCGTGCAGGGTTTTCGACGCGCGGTGGTCACGCGTTTTTTCCACGCGTCGAAACCGCAGTCGTAGTGGGCGTTTACCTGGAAAAAATCGAGCCGCACGCGCCACCGATGGTCCTCTCGCTACCGCAGGGTTTTTGTACGCTTGTTCATCGGTCGTTCGGTAATAGAAATGTAGCCGCCCTGTACCAATTTTTTAAAAATGCCGCCTTAACATAGCCATTTTTTGTTCGTACGTAAATAATTTAAGGATTTCACAACAGCTCTGTAAATATTCAGGTTTCGTTTAACTTAACAAGCCGTAATTATCTTAATCATTGTGAGATGACTTAGAAATAGTTTAAATGACCAATGGGAAATAATTAAAAAAAAATTACAACACACACGAGTATGAATTATGATTTGTTTTGCTTATGTATGTTCGGTGCAAAAACTATTTGTATTGTGTGAATAAGTATATTATCTCAATTATACGTTCATTATTATATTTAAAAAAAAATAGAAATAAAAATTACTTAGAGCGTATTTGTTTTATTTCCATGGTATATTTAAGGGGTGGCCAAAACGCGGCTTACGTCATAGACTTTTGCGGCTCATATCTCATCGTAACATTTTTACAAAAAATTTTTTTTAATATGAATTTATGTACTTGAAAAAGTATAATAGTTTATTATGGCCACTCTGGCAATGGCCAGACCTACAAAATCCAGCTTTGTTTTATATTTATGCTTAAATCATTGAAAATAATTACTAAAAAGTAAAAAGAATGATTAAATAAAACAGAACTAAATAATAAATATTTTTACATATAGTTATGGATATTAGATTATTCATTATCTAATATCCATTACTATAAGTACCCGTGTAGTTCTAGTTGTATTTTACGTTATATATGATAAGCCGAATTTATGAAATTGCCGATTTCATGAAATCAGCAACGTTGTCACCGAATACGTGAAATCGGCAAGACCCTACTTAAAAAATTATAAAACATAATTTAATTTAAATAAATATATAAAATATACCTTTTATTTTTTTGAAGAGAGTGACTATATTATTTACTAGCTATAGTTACTGTAGTAGCTACAATTACTACGTACGTTCTCGAGGTAGTGTATTGTGTATAAGTCACTCTTTATCCTAAATGAAAATTTAAATTTTCCTAATGAAAAATGTTATTGGCCATACCTAACCTGCACGACATTTTCAGACACGTCTATGATTACAGTGTATAGAAAAAAATTAGTAAAAATAAAGTATTCTTGATATAATTTATTTTTTTTTCAAATCATAACCGGTAGGAAATTTGTTACTAAACCAACTGTGATTCGTTTCATAATGTCGTTTTAAGTTACTAACCTTAAAAAATTGTGATAGTTGGGATTGACAGATGAGACAAAATGGTTTACTGTTTCGTTCTATGAAAAAGAACTCTTCTTCCCATTTTAATTTGAAATCTCTATGTTCTTCTTCATACTTGCATTTCTTAGACATGATAATTATTTTATTAATGTTATGTTACACGCACGACGTCGAACAGTACTGTGAAGACATATTCATTATCCATGTGTGTCTATGTCTATGATATTTTGATATTTTTGGTATTTATGCAGATAAAATTAAGATAAAATTTTGTTTGATATTCATATACGTTTTGATAGCGGTTCTAACTACTATTGAAACACTTGTATCGTTTTCATAATGCGGTGACATATTTATTAATTTAAAATCTTAAAAATTATAAATATTGACAAAACGACCTCAGCCATATTCCTATCCCTGTAATATCGCCGCCCCGTGCGAGTACATGCCTTCTGCCGGCCCTGCGTCCAGCGGTGCGCGCGCGTTGTTACCGCCGAACAGTTACCAGAATCGTTACCACACCTCTGCGGATCGCGTGAAAAACGATCCGCGCGCGACGGGGAACGTACAAACGCGTGCATACACGTACTACGGCTGTGTGTGTTTGTTATTGACGCGCGCATTGTACGCGTACGCGGAAAAGGAACAATCGATCCGGTAAATTATTGTTACGATTGCGTTTAATACCGTATAATCCCTTGCGCGCGTGTACGTGTGCGCGCTCTTGTGCGTTTGCGCGCGCCTGCAGCAGACCTCCCGTTTCGAAAATGAAAAACTTATCCTGCCACCGAAGTAGATCCCAACGCAAACACACACACACGTGTATATAAACACACACACACACGTGTATATAAACACACACACACACACACACACTCACTCACTCGTGTGCGTATAATATTATACGCTCGTATACGTCGTAAGTACGGTAATATTTTTCGTGTCACGGTCGTTAAGTCACACACTACGAGTGTGCCTGTACATAAGTGTACGTATATATGTATATAGAGAAGAACTCACTCGCACGCACACGCACGTGTTCGGAGACGAAAAAACAGCGGAAAGATAAAAACAACACGCCGGAGACGGAAAAATAGGAGACGGAATAAAAACAAGAGGGGAAAAGAAAAAAAAAGAAAAAACGATGATAAACCGACGACCTTATACGATATGCAAATGATTCGATCGTCGCGCGAAGAACACACGTGATATATGCAGTTATATGTATGTGTGTGTGTACTGTCGCCTGTGTTATAGGTGTGTACCATTAAATATTCCCACGCGTTGACCGGCGCACACGACGACGGTATCGAAAACGCGTCGAAAAATATATCAATAAAATAACGCTGTACCTGCATGGAAACAAACATGAATCCTAATGAATCAGCTCCTCCGCGCGACCACCAAGATCGCGCGTTTTATTTGTTTTCGATCACAAATTTATTACGATATGATCCCCCGAACGGTACGCGATGATTTTTTCGATAACGTAACATTTACCAAACAACGTACGTATAATATCGACATCGTCAATGGATCGGATCAAACCGTGGTTGGTTCGATTTGTTCTCGGTAATTTTTATTTTTTTATTTTAACTATTACGATGATAATAATCCAAAATCGTTTTATATGCGCGTCTGCACACACGTGCACTGCGAACAGTATTGATTCGTATACCATACGAATGGTTTACCTGCATTATAATATCCCATGGGTATACACGTTTCTTTTATGCACATGTCCGAGTTATTATTATTGCACACGTCTCTCAAGCGTACACACTGCTGCAGTGTTACAATGCCAATTTATTGTTATATTATTATTATTATTATTATTATTATTATTGTTATATTTTCAGAGACGAAAACGCATTCCATTCCAAACAATCGCTTTTCGCGCTTTCAAAAGGTAAGAAAATATTTACACCGTCACAAATAACAATACTGTATATTTTATATGTATATTATGATTGAGGTTATTATTTCTTTAAACCTTAAAGGTGCACTTTATATTATTATTATTCGTTCGTAACAAAAAATAAAATAAAATAAATAGTAAATACACCTCAAATATCGACAAATATAAAAACGACAATATGATTCGTTTGAAACGTTTTAAACATAACATTGCCATAAGTCACGTTTTTAATTAGAGTAAGTGTATGTTCACTGTATACGTATAGCAGACGAACTAATACGACTAAAATATTATTGTAATATACTAAAAGAATCGTAACAATGTGAACATGTATTATTGTGACGATAATATATGTACTTTACGGTAGAACAAGTCAGTGACACGTTTCGCTTATTTTCCTACTGCTCTTAGGTGCGCACGAATTATAATCATACTCTATATTATTATTTTTCATTTATTATATAGTGTTATCGGTTAGGTCCGTTGTGCAGTCCGGAAAATTATATTATTTTGTGTGCTTTTGTATAGCGAAAGGATTAATAAAAAAAAAAAATGCAACCGTAAAGACCACGGTGAACAGTCGACGCGTTTTTTCAATGATAATAATAGTATAAAAAAAAAAAACTACCGGTCGAAACGAATGCGCTACGTTCATAGGTTTCAACGGCGAAAATAATATCATAGAGAAGATAATATCATACTACTCGGTACGTTATTATTTGCTCCTGCGCGCAGGAATACTTGATCCATCACTTAATCCGTTAGATGTAAACGTATATTTTAAACGTTATAAAAGCGAATTCGTTTTTTTCATCAATGACGAGAATAGTGAAACATAATTTTAATTGTAACGATACATCATATATATATATATATATACATTCAATTTAATGTATCATAATACGGCATCATCGTGAAAATGAAATTATTCAAATCACGCGTTGTCGGTCACTCACGGACGGACGGGAAAATATATATATATATGAACAATCCCCCTTTCCTAACTGATCATAGTTTTCTCCGCCATAACGATCGCACGAGCATAAACGAGTATGATTTGCAGACAAGGAAGAAAGTGTACCCAATATTCAGAAGTGCAACTAAATGAGGAGGTAATATTTCCCCTCCCTTGAATATGTTTTTAACTCAATCCTACCTCATTTTCTTTACCAAATACCTTCCAAATTTACATTTATTTCAAATGTAAAGTTCCCGAAATAAATCCTGGTTGCGCCACTAACGTTATTAGTACATTACATGGACGAAAACGCAATATTAAATCGGATTTTGGTTTTGAAATATGTTAAATGAATATTTTATTTTATTTTTATATCGATTCCGATAAATTTTCGTGCCGTAAAAAGTAGTTTTCACGTATCATTTGAAATGTTTCCTCTTGCAATCTTATTGATATGACTAAAAGCTGCAAGAAAGGAATCAGGGCCGTATTTAAAATGAGGGAGGAATGGAGAAATTTGTTCTTGGCAACCAAATTTGGATCCATTTAGGCACTGCTGTAGTCCGGTGAAATATTGTATTAATAATTATTAATAATATCTTCATATTTTAATAATTAAAAATTCTTAATAGTATTGTCTGCATAATTAAAAAATTAAAGCTAAATAAAGTATATAAAACTAAAAAATTGAAAGCCAAATCCAGTGTTCCTTCCAAACAATAAACTCCTTTCAACATAGTTAAAAACTACGTAAAATGCATACGCAATAACTACAAATACCACTATGAAGTAAACACCGATGGATCAAAAATTCAAGAAGGAGTTGGAATATACATAATATTTTTAATATTCCCAAATAAAAAAATATTTCACAAACTACCGTACAACTTTTCTATACACACAACTGAAGCGATGGCTACCGATAACGTAATATTAGAAAAACACTCAAAGTACATTATTCTTAGCGACTCGTTAAAGTTTGAACACAATCAAAAGAATCCTAAACCAAGTTGATCCCGGAGGCACTGCAATAAAAATTTAAAACGACCTAAACAAAGATGCTGAACAAGACAAATAAAAAACCATAAAATGGATACCGGGTCATTCCGGGATAAAAAACAACGAAATAGCAGATGAATCTTGTCTCACTCAACATAAGCAACACAGAAACTCCAACAATCGAGATAATATTCTACGGCTGCTCAAAATAACTCATCAAAGAAATGATTAACTATCAGTGGCACCCCTGGACTTACGGTGATAGAAATCCCCTAAACGTAAATTAGACAAAATCAACCGCAATTCAAACCTACCCATATATATATATATATATAAATATATAGATATAAACGTGCATCCACCAATGAAACAAAAATCAAGGCACCCTATTAATTAAGAAAGAAATCAATATGGACGGCATGGAAACCAAATGAAATGAAACACACGTCCGACATTTATCCCTGGTAGCAAGAGAAGAAATTTCCTGGTTTTGACCTTCTAAGTAAACAATGGGTTACCTTAAACAGAATATGGATAAAAAAAGGCGGCCTTATTTAATATTATCTCCATTTTATGAGTGTATATCAGACTGAATCATCCAGCATGCAGAGTTTTCAGATGTCCCAGGACAATATTTAAGGGAAATATTAATCAACTTCATGACATTATAGCAGATGCGGGAAAATGGGAATATTCTATTTCCTTGTTATTTATTTTATTTTACCTGACTGCGATATATTATAATCTTAGCCGATACATGTCGTATGCAAATAATAATTAATATAATTAATATAATTAATAATTAATATAAGCAGTGGAAAAATATGCAAGAGAAAATTATGTATCGAACTTAACGAGACAAAAGGAGACGCACATCGATGGACAAACTCGAACCGCAATATGAAAGAGGAAACAGTAACGAATGGATTACGCGCAAAATATTATAATTAATAATAACCGCGTGTGTGTGTAGGTTTTCTATCGGACGTAACCGCATGCCGTAGGTGAATTATTGTTAGGTCTCGTCCCAGCTATTGTACGTACCGTGGGGTGCGCGGCGATGACCAAACGTTCGGTAAAATATTTAATCTATACGCAAAAACGTAATGCGAATAGAATTCGATAAGATATTCTTTCGTATTCCGTACAATTAAGACCAGTAAATATTCGAAACCGAAATTTGAGCCATGACCATGATATATATTACTAATATCTACATCGCGGCAGCGTCGAAGTCTTAAAAATGTGGTCGGACATTTTCAATGCCCGAAACTTTAGACTTTTACACCGTTACAAATGTACAAGTTTACAACAGTAGCTATGGAATCGTTCGACCTCAGTGAATTTTAACGTGAAGAAATATCGTCTTTGTTTCTTTCGGTCGTCTCGTGTTGGTGCCAGCGATCGTCTAAAAATATATCTCGAAGTAGGTTTTGATCCGATTCGATCCTTGAGTTTTGATCGCTAATAACTGTGAAGCGCAGTGTTCGTTCGGCGTATTGTTCAATATTCTGCGCTCGTCTATTCGTTGGTAACGCTTGCAACGTGTGAAATATGCTTATTGTTTTTTGTTTGCTTATTTTCCTTTTTCCTACAACTTCTAACTCGACGCGATGGGTAACAACGGATTCGCGATTTTTACGCCGTTTCCGAGACGTGTGCTCGATCACCGATGCTGGCATCCACGTGTAGGACGTGTGTGAATATTGCATAGTAATGCGCACGTAAATGTGCTCGAGAACCCGGGCGCTCCGACGACAGGCACTTGACGCGTCCACGGGGAGCTTTTATCGTTTTAGCCTCGGAACATTACGGACGTACGACGCAGCCGACCCTTGTGCGTAGGTATTGCGGACGCGATAACTAATTTAGGTGGATGGTCCTGTGGTGAACAAGGGTACACTGATACTAAGATGTACGAAACATAGCCATTTGGATTTGAAGATTACGTGTTAAAGATTTCGTGTACCGTTTCAAAATTACAGCTAAAGCTCGATATACTCAGCACTTATAACAGTTATAATCAGATATTTTATTTGTATGCAATACTACATGAAACGTACATCGTCGTGGAAGCGTATTTAGAGTGGGGAAGTTCATGAGTCTCAATCCTCCCCTAGAAGAAAAAAAATGTTCGAAAGTCATAAGTGAATAACTCTTAAAATGTATTTATAATAATAATTGAATAATATAATTATTAATGCATACCTCATCTGTATTTCTTATAATATTATAAATCACTTATTTTTTAGAAAACGTCTTGGCTAGAGAATCTGTTTTATACGTCCAGATTTTGCGTGGTATTCACGACTCAGTTGAAGGAAAACAATTCCCGTCTAACGAATTAATCTTTTGTAATAATTTTATAGTTAAACAATAATATTTGCGTTTCGGAGCTTTCAAACGTATTTGAAAAAAGAATGTTTCATGAACATCTAATTGCTTTCGACACTATTCGCCGTGGATTTCAGCATATCGTAAGTGTACCATACCACATTTTTAATTCTTCAAATAATTGTGAACATTCATATAACAGCCTTCCTACAAAAAATAATAAAAACATGTATATATTTACTATAATTATATGTGTATTTTTCTAATGTACTATTATTTATTATTTGTATACTTTAAAATATTATTATTATTATTTTAAATTATCATAAGATGTAATATGTATTATTATTTGCATACATTTCGTTTAGCATAAACAAGTTTTTAAATGAAAAAATGAGTATTTACTTTTAACGAGTTTATTTTTCAAATAACCATCACGTTCGTTCAATAGAGGTTCGACGGTAGTTACAGGACAACCCAAGAATCTTGTTTGCGGTGTTCAAGAAAATCATGTCGTAAAATATTATAAAAATAAATCTGTACAAAATACAAGATATTTCATGACGCGTACACATAATGTTATTGTTGTTTGCACCCCGTTGGTGCGTAAAACGATTTTCCGCATTGTACAATCTGCGAGTGTTATAAGTTATTAACAGCGTCCATAACACTTAGTGCGTACGGTGGATGCCAACAATTATGCAAATTGAAAAAAAAAACACATTCAATATCATAATAGACCAACCTGCTCCGTGAACTTAACAGTCGAGCAGGTGATCATTAAAATAATTATTTCGGTAAAACTGCGAACGGTAGACAAGAAGACTGTGAATTATACACAGTAAAATATGCTAATGGGATTTACCAGAGTAATAAGATGCGGTAAACGCGGTCCGCGGTGCTGTGTCAATCGTCGGGCGAAATTGACTCTACGTGTTCGAATTGCGCGCAAAAAAAATAACACGTCACTCGTTCGCAGTAAGGACTTCATGCGACTCGATCTGCAGTTCGAGGAACGTAAAACACTCCTGCGTACCTGACGATTTTTGATCGGTTGATATCATAATAATAATAATAATAATTATAATAATGCTTTGGCGAATATATTGGTCTATACTGATTACGGCGCGTGATTAATCGTATAATCAATATCGTAGTTTGAGTACACTTCACCTTACGGCAGCTATTTGCGGTACGATTATACTTGTGTCTTTTTTTTTTTTTTACGCTCAATTATTTACTGGCTGATCCCTGCAGTTTACATTGCACGTGATGAGATTCACTAACAGTTCACGACGAACAAGAGAACACTACCGTTCGACGGTATAATTAAACGACTCGAAAAATTTACCGCATGCCAACGGGAATAATACAATTGAGTTCAAACATAATTGAAACGCTACAAATTATACACTGACGCAGGAATAGTCGCGTTGACATTATATTATAGGGACGTCATAAAATGTGGGGACTTTGCAGAATAAACGTGCGGAACGAGAAGGAATATCAGAACTAATCAGAATAGAATTCGGGAGAGTCGATTTGATGAAACCGAATACGGCAAAGAAACGTCTGCGTTCAGCGAGGATCCGCAGTCCGAGAGTCTCGGCGACAGGAGAGCAGTCGTTAAAAAAAATAAAATAATCCCTACATAACGAAGTAGATACACGAGAGAAAAACAAAAAAAAAAATTACTCTACCCGCATTCAAGTTGTCGACTCAAGTCAACAGCACTCGTAGGATTTCAGACGACAGATCGATCAGTAACCAATAAGATGCGAGACACAATATAAGGATTCGAATAATTCCGAGTGCTGGAAATCTTTTAATCGCCACGTACTCGGGCACAAAACCACCAACCGTCGAAATGCGCTCACGTCGGATTAAGATCACCGGTTGATACGCAAACCTGTTAAGTGAGGCCCATTATTTTTTCGAAGAAATTAATTTTTTTTTTTTTGAATACGGAACACGTTCAACATACTGGTATTAGAAATATCGGAAAATAATCCGTATCATAAAGCTGTATTTATATTCCTGATAATATTCGTGAGCAACCTCGAATACGGAATTGGATAGAACAATAAATAAAAAATGTAAAAAAAAAAAAAACATTTTTAAAAATATTTACACAGAATTTACTAACTAACTTTTACAGTAATAATTATTACTAAGACAATCAAATCATTATCATAGAAGCCATGCATTTTATCACGTTTGAAATTTTCACTCGAAATGTGCGACATTCGGTGCGACGTTTAGGAAAACATTTTAGCACGACCTCGAAACGTGCACAAAGTCGTCGATGATTTCTATACTTTGTTTATATATATATTTATATGTTTATATTTTTTTTATTCTTCATGATATTGATCGATTTAAGTGTACAATACATTTTGGCAATGAACATTACAATATCGTAAAATCGAATCCGCATCGTGTTGGTTCAAATTATATTTTATTAGAACGCAATGGAAGAGGCATGGAAAATTCCAATCGATTGCTTGTGTAGATAACGCGAACGGGATTACGCATTACGCACGATAGAGTGGCACATGCGAAGACAATTATGATACGATGCGTTGTTGCGAAACCGTGGAGAAGACGGCCGAAACGCAATATAAATCGTCGGATGAAACAACGGAGAGTGACTCCCCCGCGCGAGATAAAAAAAACCAAGTAAAAATAATTTTTTCTCGCAATCGTAAACCTATTCCCGTACACTATTATTGTACAAGATACACGTATTGCAGTGATCTTTTTTATTTTTCTCATCAATAACCCGAGACACTGTGTGCAATGTTCCCGGCCCGAATGACAAATGGTGCAATCGATTCGCAATCGTACATGTTTCCAATTTTCCGCAATACAGATCATTGCGAACGCGCGTTTTCCGACGAAACAAATCGCTTTGTTTTTATCGGCACGGTGGTTCCATGTTCGGCTTTAACAATATTCGCTACACCAGTGGTACTCGAACTGTGGTATTGCGTACCCCTTAGGCAAACCTTTATATTTAAATCATTTATGCGGAAAAGGTTATTCAAGCTTAAAAGTAAATATACAAGCAAGTTAAATGTTGAAGATTATTTAAGATTGTATTTTACTAAATTAGAACCCCAATATCAATCAACTGTGCCAACAAAAACAAGCTAACCCTTTTCACTATTTATTTTTTTTTTGAAAGTAAACTCTTTTTGTTTTTAACATTTTTTGTGTATTAGATTTTAATGAAATAAAAATGTAATTAAGTTTTTACAATTTTTTTTATATTTATTTTAGTTTTTCTGACTAAGAAGGGGTATCCAAAAAAGTTTATTGAAAAAAGGGTACATTGTTTATAAAAGTCCGAGAATCCCTGCGCTACACTATTGTTTTCGCAACATTTGCTGGTCCCGATGAAAATCTTTTTAAACTATCTGTACACTGCGGTGTCGGCCAATCGGTGTGGTAAGGGGAAATAGAAAAATAAGTAAGTAAGTAAGTATTCAGCGCGATTACAGAGTTCAATAGCAGCAGTATCGATTGACTACAACGACCGAACCGTCGGTAGGGAAACCGTTCATTTTACTCGTTCGCGTTGTGCGCAGGACACAAGTTTATCCGTGCGGAGGACACCAGGTGGCCTCAACGAGTGTCGCGTCCGACGTGACGTTACAACGGGTTCTATTCCTATTCGAAATGTAATTGCTGTGCTTGAAGGTAACGTCCACCGAGTGTCAAGCCATGCTACCACGACCCTTTCAGAGTGAGGAATACGCAAAATTTTTCCGAGCGATATCGATCGTACGGCGTCCGTTTTATTCGGAGATTTTTTATAACTACTCCACATCGTTATGCACTTAAACACGCCATCGTTGATTTTTACGAAATATTCGCGATTCCGTGCTTACAGCTGGTAAGAATAATAATAAGCGCAACATTCAGCGCTATTTTTCATTTCCGAAACGCTTGAAGTTTTCCGTATCGCGTTTGAAAAAAAAATTAAAAAAAAAAAAAACAATTTTATCGTGGCATACAATCGGTTGCAGCTGATTAGCTGAACGCGACCGCCGCCGCGCATAATTCAAACATTATCAGCTCGTTTCCCCGGTTGTTTTGACTTACGCCGGGAACGTTTTCGAATTCGTGCGCGTACGTGAGAGGTGCGGGCGAGAAAAGTCGATTACACTCATTTTGCACCGTTTTTACGATGACGGTGCACGCGGCAGGTATTGTCGCGCGCGTAAATCATAAAACGTCCAAACCGTTCCGGGTTAGTTATTCCGGGGAGACCGTCACGCGAGACGCTTACGATCGGTTCGCAGCAGCAGTGCTCGGAAACGATTTCCGAACGCTTTTATAGCGTCGTCGTTTTCGGTTGTTCCCGTGAGCACGCCCGAGCGCCGTATGCAGGGGCGGAACTAGGGGGCGGAAGACGGGAATTCATCCCCGGGCGTAAAATTTTAGAGGGTGTAATTTTCATAATTATCAACATCTAATTTGATATTTTTAACTTTGTTAAATGCTGTTATTACGTTAAAACTCAATAAGTATGAATGTATATTAATTGTCAGTTAAACAAATTTATTAATTGTAATGAACAAAAATCATAAACATAATATCAATCACGGATTTGAATATTTGTACGCGAGATCATCGTAGAACGTTTCGGTGCGTCCGCATGCTCAATATAGGTATATTTAAATATTTCCGTACAGCGTTTTAGTGACTATAATATTTTACGAATTAAATTAATCAAGTTGATTGTGCAAACCGGGTATTGGATAATGAACATATTTTAGCATTGTATCATGATTTATTTTTAAATTTTTTTAGTCAGGCTTTGATTGGTTTTGAACGTTCGAATGAAACCAACGATCGCGTGATCCAAATTATGGCCGTTATTGCATGAATTCGTCCGGACGGCTGAAATCGATTTGTTCGAGCTTAGTGGTCACGTCGCAACGGTTCGACGGGAGGTCGTTCCTCATGTGCAGTAAATTACGTTCTCCCCGAAGCGACCGTATTGTTTTTATTCAACAGGCCGAGCAGACGATTTCGCATCACGGGATTTAACAAATATCATAACCGGAACGCGGACGGTGCATCTCCGTTTAAAATACGTATATCACATTGTTGTTCGTCCGTAAGCAGGTGCATCGGTTTCATAGGTTTTCACTCGGACCGCCGCGGAACATCCGAGTACAGGAAAAATAACTTTCGACGCGTCCGCGAGCAATAAGCCTTCACGCCAAATCTACATGCGCTGTTAATCGCGTATCGATATGTTGCTGCAATGTTCAACGAAATTTGCCCGACGACGTGTCGAAAACTTTTTAACCATTTCGACCGCGATGAAATTTAACCACTTTGACGTGAACGATTACCGTCCAATGGTCGACGATATGTTACCACAACATCGAATTCTCCCGTGCACCATGATAAAACTGTCTGTAGTATCACTTTCGTTTACCTATTTACTTGGTAAAAGTTTGAGTATAATATAAAATAAAATAATAATATCGTTGAACAACGGCTAAAGAGTATTTTTTTACGAGATAAGTATACAATTGGTGCAATGAATATGATGTGGCTTTACGTAAACAAAGAAGTTTGTCGATCTCGATTTTCCGATTTTTATTAAAATATTACGTTGGCATAAGGTAAATTATTTGCAGCGCTTTAGGGCTGCTATATGGGCTTATAACCGTTATTAACAATCGTGAATTACTATTCGCAATATTGTTCTCCGCATATGAGGCTATTGTATTACCTACTGCGAGATAACATAATTTTGTTAAATTATTAGATAGTTTACTATAGTAATAACTGAATAGAAATACAATTGGCTAATGCGATAAACGGCTCAAAGTCGTATACAATCGCATAAACGATCATTTATATTTCCTTCGATTGTATAACCTAAGACGACCGGTCGCATCTCTGCAGCTTACTGCCGTAATTCGAAATGCTCGATATCTAACGAAAACCGAACGTAACTGAACAATAATCGAAAGTTATAACAAAACAAATGCGTGTTAAATGTTTAGAATTTGTCGGAAGGTTTCAAAACAAATTTCATCAACTCTTCGCGTTCGTAGACTTTTTGACACGTGATTCCCTCGCAAGCAACAAGTGAAATTCGTTTATTGTCGGAAAAACTTATTATATTATTGTTACTATTATTATCAAGGGCAAACTAACAGGACGGGTAGGTGGCCATATCCACCACCCAGGCTTTCGGGAAATATTATGGTTGAGCCTCAAGCCAAATTTGTTATTGTAACATCGGCCGCTTGTTTGCTAGTCTATATAACCCAGGCCTTCGGGGTCTTAGTCCACTTCTGATTATTATTATATTACATATCGTTTATTATGTATGTGCTACTGGATACAAGTGGTCAATCGGCCAAATTAACCGATTGTTCACTGGAGTACGCGTTCGGAGTCTGGAAATGTACTAGTGCTACATGATTTCATCTATATCCGGCTGCGGGTGGAGACGATCGAACAATGCAAATTTTACGGGAATGTTCTTTTTATATATTTTCCCCCCTAAACGGCGTGTTGGACAGTTTCCAAATTAGAACATAGTATTATCTAGCTTGTATTTCGAATAGTTCCGATAACAAAACCTTTTGACATATCGCGAAACCAAATAAATAGTGCATAGTGCAACTCACGATTGTAAGTAAAAACGCTCAATACGTCTGTGTATTATAATCGTTATGGTCTCTATTTTTTGGAAAACAATGAAATAGATTTTTGGTTTTGAAGAAAAAATGTTATTATCAGTTTTTCTGCGAACGGAACAGTTGTCGATGATAACGACGTTCGAAACAGTAAATTTCTCATAAAAATATCACTCGTCGTACGTTTCTGATATACCTAATCCCTCAGTGGCATTGAAACGAGAACGATGTACATTTTATTACTGCTCGTAAACATACTCTTACCGTTGCACTGTACGTGATAAGTGAACGTTAACGGTTAAAACTAAGTATCGAATGAAGTTGGTAAATAGATGAATAAATAATAAAATTACAGAAGCGGATAATATCTAAGATCTAACATTTAGATACGGAAAAAAAAACTAAAAAACCAAAACTGACGAACTAATAACAGTTGCCTGCGCAACATAGAGAGCGTACGCGACACAAGCCGTACGATTCGCCATCGCGTTGGTCGCGTAACGTAATCGCGAGCCAACGGCATGATCGGATTCGGAGAGTGCGCGTGCCGCCGCGTTCTGATTGGTCGGACGGCAGTTGACGACCGGAACCGAACCTGGCCGAACGTGTTCCGCAACGTATACGGTGCAAACGATGAAATTATTCTGCACTCAGTTCGTTCTCGATGAAGCGACTCGCTCGTGCGGTCGTCAGACCGCTGCACCAAATGCAATGTTCAACGCACATCACTTCGACGTTCAAAAAACAATTACGTGTGTTCGATCTTCTACAAAAAAACTAATGCGTTGGATGGACATGATTATTCGGTTCCGTTTGAGTACAGTTCACCAATTTTGCCGAAGAAAAAATAATCTAAAAGTTTGAAACTACAGATGGGATGTTCGACCGTTGAAGATATTTCATTTTATCGGATTTCAAGCGGTTATTATTTCACGTCAGGGTTCGCAGCTGGGTAAGTACACGCTTACATTACCTATTAGTGATGGGAATGAAATCCGGATTTCGAGTTTCGAATTTCAAGCTAGAAAATCCGGATTTCGGATTATTGAATTTGAAAATTCGAATCCGGATTTTTTAATTTAAAAATCTGAGATTCGGGTTTATTATTGAAAATTTCTGTATTCTAATCATATAGCTTTTATTACACCACTTTTTAGTCGTTATTTTAATTCTAGGACAAAATTATGGTGATCTAAATAAGATATCTTAATAATTGGTAAACACTTCAAATCTTACGTACTATTATTTTGGAGACTAATTGGGATAACTTGGATAAGCTTGGATAACTAATAATAACTAACATTTATTTTATGTTATCTAACTTATATATTTAATATTACACAAAAACATATATGAGTTTCTTAATTAGTTTAGGTCAAAATATCATTTAATTTTGAGGATGTTTAATTATTTTGTATTTACTATAAATAGTTCTTGAAAAAACACTATTTCAATGTTTTCAAATCCGAAATCTGAGTTTACTGTAAAATTCGGATTCTGGATTTTTTCCATCACTATTACCTATTGCTAATGCTCCTAATTTCACGTATTCACATGATTTCTACTCCGACACGTATTTAGTAATTCGCGTGTAATCATACGTATTTTATTTTGTTACATTCACGAGTTCACGATATCCGCGTACGCGTATGTTTGTAATCACTTAAAAAGTAAAGCCACTGATTGAGATCGATCATGAACTACGGTGTTAGAATGATTTCAATGAATAAGACATTATTTGATGGTGCCTTGATCTGAGAATGAATTTGATTTGCACACACCGAACAATGGTTGAACCATTAAGCGTCAACATAAAATGGTATTATTTATATAACGCGCACGCATATTGCTTTCGTCCACGAGAACGGCGTAATTTATGGTTTATTGAATAAAACCATAATCGCCTTGTTGTTTTGAAAACAAAATGCAACACAAGCGTGTAGGAATACCGTACCGAATGCGTAATAATTGTCACAGGTACCTATTATTGTGGGTTAGTGCAAAAAGGGTTATATACTGCCGTAATTTAAATTATTTGGCCGATTTCATTGTAATTAATCACAAAATGATTCATATAATAATAAAAAAAAAAAAAAAAATGTAATTAAATAACATCATTTTTTGAGTAATACGTAAAATTTAAAAATTGTATATGAAAAATAAAAATTGGCCAATTCAAAACTTTTATTCTTGAACATTATCATAGTTACGACATTTGGCCATTCTTGCACTAAACCATATATATACTTGCACTGTGTATTATGCGTTTTAACTTTTCAACTTGAACACGACGTCGTGTAACGCGCCTGTTGCGTGTCGCCGTTCACTTGACAAGCCCCATGCTGACCGGTGTTGCGTGTAAAAAAAATATGATATATTATGGTATTTTCGCGTTATACGTTATAGAAATGTAATTTTTATTTTTTCGGACATCACATCGACAACGCCGAGGGCGTCGCGGGTCGGGCATACGGTATGATGATAATGATATTAAAATGATTTATCTAACACACCATGCACCTGCATGCTTCGTCGTACGTTTTGCATGGACATCCGAGCGGTTTCGGTGTATTTTTATTCATAGTGATAAATCATAGGTATTATTATTCTCGAACACGTCGTTTTTACTGTATTATGTACTTTAGCGCGCAGCAGTCTGACGTTACGTATATACGATAGTAATAATACACTAGCAACATTTTTCCTTTTAATAACAATTATAAATTATACATCGAGCTCGTCCCATTTTAAAGCTTTAACTCTGTAATTATTCAAATTC
Organism: Sipha flava; assembly: GCF_003268045.1. Taxonomy (NCBI): domain Eukaryota; kingdom Metazoa; phylum Arthropoda; class Insecta; order Hemiptera; family Aphididae; genus Sipha; species Sipha flava. The sequence goes on from NW_020273045.1 coordinate 912,232, forward strand.
TATTTTTTTTTCTTGTTTACCGACAACCGTAAATTCGATCGTTTTTTTCTGTTTCTCGAACGATGCTAATTTTATTATAATTATTATTACAATCGGTGCCTGGTGTTGTTTCTATGAAAATCGAACGAATGACAACAATTTCCGTGAATTTTCCATAAGTAGTGGATGACTACGGGAACCAACTATTCGTATAAAATAACTTAGAAACGAAATAATGAAGTATAGTGGACACGTCTGATCTATCGATTTCTTCAGACAGTTGTTGGTGTCACAAATTCCGTCGATAACCGGTCGCATTGTTTACGACACAGTAGAGGCACACGCGCGACATGTCAACGTTTTCGTTTTCACACAAACAGATTTTATTTTTCTCTTGTTAAGCAAACGAAGTGTACAGTGCAACATTTTATACGTTTATATATCCTTGTCAGTCGAAAGATAAAATTAACTAACGTACATGGTAATGCGTGTATACTCGAATTATACGACTAGGGTTTTTCACGAATAAAGAATATGTCTTATGTAATAAAACGTGTTTAAATATAAAAACATGTAAATACATTATTCTTACGTCAAATTTAATTTATTTCCAGAAGTGGAATGTCTTAGAATATTATATCTTGCAGAGGCTGCATGTTTTTTGCGGTGAATTAACGCCTCTAGAAATTAGATTAATAGTAACTTTCTCAAAATAATATTAAAATTGTGTAAATATATATATATAATTAAAATAACATTCACTCACTCACTGATCAGTATACAGCTAAAATTTTCATACCAATTCATTTTATATGTTAAATGATTTTACATATTGCTACATGTACTCGTATTTGGTAGAATAAAAAAGTATTTTTTGAAAATCGCAATTTCAATTTGACTAACAATTTTTAACTTTGTAGAGCGCTGGATGTCAACATTTTTAATTTTATTTCCTGGGTTGTATTCGATTTCATTTAATGTGATTATTTTAATAACAACCAAATGAAGTAGATGTATATATAGGTATACATTTAATATAAATAAATATAATACACGACGATTGTGCGTTTTTCAAACTTTAACCTATTTTTTTTTTTTTTTTTATTATCAAAATAGTAATAGTAAAATAGTAAAACATCTTCTAGGTGATTCCGGATAATTCAGCGAGTCATCTTCAAACATGTAGTATACTATTTTACGAAATAAATACGCAATGCATTTCCGAACATCGTAGCAGCATAGAACAATGAAAAAAAAGGAGCGTATGTACAGCAGCGGCAAAGAACGTCTTTTTAAGCCCGAGAAAAATATTGAATCTTTTATGTCATAAATACCCATCAACACACAACACACACACACACACACATATATATATATATATATATATGTGTGTGTGTGTTTGTGTGTATATATATATATATATATAAGTTATACTGGTTGACAATTTTACAGCTTGATTTTTTAATAAATATTTACAAAATGCAACAAAATTATGCATTCATAAAATACCCGCACACATTTTGATCGGTATTTCATGATATTTTAAAAATATAAAATATTTCAATGCAAATCTAACCAGATTTTCACAACTAATTTACTTTACACTATTTAACCTGAAAAAGTTCAAAATAAATATGAAAATCGACTCCTTCCTTCGTTAATTAAAATTAATTAATTTCGAAACAATAATATTCTGTTACGATGTATTGCAGTTTCCTATGTTTTCCTGATATTATTATTGTTATCCAAAAAAATACTAAGCTTCGACAGACTTATTGGATTCTGTTACACATCAACATTGAAAACATCATCTTGAATATCAAAGATAAAGAAGCGTAAGATTAATGTTTGTAAATAAAACTTGCAACTATTGCGAATTTTCTACAGGTGGATGGGTATAAATTAAAATGATAGCAACTGATTTGATATTTTTCCAACCAGTGCATTGAGAACGTTTGCAAATTGCTTCATATGTTGCTTTGAACGAAAATAATGTGGAAGACAGTTTTAGTTTTATTCTTTTGATGTGCGGTCTGACTACTGTGCGGGGGTATATATATTATATAGTATTATTGCTCTCAGTTCTTCGCATCGTAATACATAATTTTGCCCGGGTAAACATGCGATGACTGGTATTTTACTTTTTATACCTTACTTCTACTACACTGTATTATTTTATCATTTTGTTCTGTTGACATTGAAATATCCGTCTGGTGAACACGGAACAACCGCGTTATGTCAGTAAACTTCTTGAGACGCACACAATAGATTCCTTTCTAAACGAAATTCTTTAATTTTACAACAATGCAGTTCGGGTTCGTAAGGAAATTGAAAATGTTTCGAGTGGTTTTCATAGAACTGTCCGAAAGACGTCGTTTATCCTTTTCGGAGGTGGTCGAGCATTGTGTACGAAAACGACCGCAATTTCTACAGTGTTTTCCGATTCACTTGAATAATTCGTCTCTCACATTGATCTTCGTTCTTCCCGTTAAAAACTCTCATAATTACTCTTATATATAAAGGTTGGTATAACCAAATACTACTGGATTCAGGGGCAGTGTGAAGTGGTATGTTTATGTAACCCAGGACCATCATTGTATTGTAACTGATTAACAGTCGATTAGAAAGAAAATGAACATAAAATTAAATTACTCTTAATTCCAAATATAATAGTGTCATAGAAAAACAATATAATATGCATATACAGACATTATTGGACGATGTTAAAATATAGTTGTTTATACTACATATATAATATACGAAATCGCACACATGAATTAAACAATAAAGTCCTATAATTTTTACATAATATGTAATTTTGAAATATTGTTTACTGTGTTTTTGATATTTCACATAACACATCCTCAAATTTGTTGAGAATTAAATATTTTCGTTGAAAAATAAAAGTTTTGTTTGTAACAATATTTTATTACGTATGTTTATTCTTTATATCTAAGAGAATCCCCCTTCCCCAATTATCACGATAGTCGGGCAAGTGAGCACTATTCTTGTGTACCTACCCCTTCATATGTACATGTTTTATCTTTTGTTATTTATTATTTCTTATTTTCCGAGGGCCATCACTGTGTGCTTGAACCTTGGCAGCAAGGTATATATTATACTCCGCGGAAGTTTCATGTGATGCTCATAGCGTTACTTCTTTCCGACAACCGAATTTCCTCTATGCGAATGTGAATTATGTATGCATTTCGCTACATATTACATATATTTTCAGAAGTTTTTTCACCACGTATATATATTGTAGGAGGTTCAGAGAGCTTTTGTGACGTGATACGTGGTCCGCAGTGCTACTTTCACAAAAAAAAAAACCTTCAAGGCGGATATAAACACGCGATCGTGGTGCACGCATGAGTGTATCCCGACAACGAAGAAGACGAATGTTTACAGTATGTACAATCGTATGAGAATGCATTTTGCCATATGAACCGTACACGTTTCCACTGAACTCTGCAGAATTCGAGTAGATGCGACTGCGACAAATTTGAAAAATAGAAAAACCTAACCTTATTTTATTACAATTATTTTTCATGTACTCCACCGATAACTCCGTACAGGATGTATAGAAAGTCGTAATATTACATTATATATTTTGTTATGGATTTTTAGGATCCATCTGTTACATGTTTATAATCTATGTTTATAACGATAAGAATGCTTTAATAATTGATTCTCAACTCTGTAAATCACGTGTTTAAACTGTTGGTTTGTTTCATCATACACAAATATCATTGCACAGTATTGTTTTCTCGCATTTTCAGCATGTTAATTAATTTTAAAAATGCATTTTCTGGGAAACATAACCACGTTAATTTTGGTCGTTTTGCGGACTCGTAACGTGATAAAAAGTGTTCGCGTAAATTATTACGTAAACCTATATATGTATAATATATATTATAAAAGGTTGAGACATTTTTCAAATACATTTGTGGGCGTTGATGAGGGTAAACTCACTTAAAGTGCACAATAATGTCTTCGGCTGCGGCGGCGGGAGCAGCGATAGTGGTGGTTGGGAAGAATTTCGAGCTAAACTTCCGGCAAGTTTAAAATTATTTTGCAGAACGGCCCAAGTTTTGCCCTTTGTGATGTCAACCAGGAATTATTATCTTTCGTGCACTGCGGTATAACATGTAACGTACAACTATAATATATAGTTAAAGATTTGTTCCTTTTATTTGCGTATGATTTTGATGAAATGTTCAGAATAATATACTCAATGCACAGTACGTTCTGTACGTTGTGTTAAACGGGAACAATAACTATACTCTTTCAGACGTACGATTTCACCGTGTTCTGTGCGTGGTATACATAATATATTATATTTCATGTGTGGTACTCGGAAAGTGCACGTAATGTAACAGTCACAACTGTGGTTTTAGCCTATAAATATGTATTCGGCCAAGTCGTCTTACTCGGCGAACACGTGACCTTTTATGAACGTTCCTTCGAGGGCACACCAACTTTGCTTAACAAACATTTCTAGTAGTTTATCGGAACCATAAATTACACGGTACCGGTTGTACACAGTGGTACACCGTTATCAAGTTTTAATAGATATAAGCTTTGAAATACTGAGCTCCTGACAACGTTTTAAGTATATTTGCACATTGGATTTCGGCTTCGCGATAAATTGTTTCCTTTTTATAATTCAACTTTATAATTTACACTAATAATCTTTAAATGAGAAATGACATGGCTAGAACGCGCTAATAAAACTTCAAATATTACTATTTTATAATATTAGATGATCAATTTATGAACCAATTCAGGGTGGTCCAGAAAATTATTAGAGCTTTGAGCTAGTAGTGTATAACATCTTCAAACTACAATCGGATTGGACGAGTACGTGTAGTAATCGTAAACTTGCAAATCTTAATACAATTTTACAAAATCGAATAATATGAACGATTGTAAAAGTTTACGGAAAAAAAAGCTAACAATTCGTGACACAACAGTATTTATTCTTACATTACACTATGGTCCAGGTTCAGTTATGACACCCATAACGAATTTAAATGTGAACATGAATTGAAAATACACATTAAATTAAGTCGTAATATTTTATTTGACGAAACGAACACTCGATATTCAATTTGGTTAAAATTATTTGTAATGAACAATAAGTATGTTAGGTAACCTAAATGGGAAAATCGTGTATTTCACATGTACGGCTAAAAATACGAATCTAACAATTATTTATTATTTGTATAATTCTATACCCGAGTATTGTTGTTTATTAATGACATCTTTATGTTTATACTATGTTTGAAATCTTTTATGAAAATCTATATCGAAACCATGTTTTTTCTCTCGAATATTCGAATTCATCAACACGTATTGGAAAACAACCCACTTTTTGACAACATTTCAAACCGAACCTCCCGATTTATCATCATTTAATTTTGAAAGATGTAAGCACGAAAACTCTAAATTATTATTATAAGTCTGATCAAAAAGAGCAGCCAAATAGAAATACTATTGGATCAGCTCCGTTGTAAGTAAGCCCACTATGCACATAATATACTCATAAGTCTCCTATTCTAAATGTAAAATTTCCGAGTTGTCGAACACGACTCGTTCGAAATTGGAAATGCGTATTATTGGATTTTCTCAGCTTCTATCCCTTTCTATATTTCTCTATTTTCTCTCCTCGTACAAAAATAAGCTCAAAAGTATGACGGCACTATCCAGCTGTCAAACATAGTATATCGTACAAGAAGTTTGAAACAGAAACTCACTCAACGATGAGTAATAAGAAAATGCAAATAAAAATTGGATTTTATTTTGTTTTTCGAAAAAAAGTGGATTACAGCTATAACGATGTAGAATACGAGTCGTGCTCCCATTAAATCTACTGTTTCTTCACATTTATTACATCTGTAACACATTTATAATACCAAAAAGTATCAATTATAATTGACTAGGTATAAATAAATATGCGGGAAGGGCTTTTAAGGGTTCACACCTCCTCCCCGTTCTTGAAATTCTCAGCAAAACCAATAATAATATATTTAATCTCGTTGTTTCGAAATTACATGACCAAACACTTTATAACCCAAGTAGGTAAGACATCATTGACTGATATTTAAATAATAAATAATGCATTTTTTTGGTAACGACCCAACCGCGCCGTATACCTTTATTGGTACGATTACGTATTGCAACAGTTATTTGTAATCGTAGAAACCGTCTGCGTTTTACATATATATTATGGAGATAGGTGCGGTGAAGTTTTCGCGAAAATAATAGTTTTCTATACGCAGACCACTGTACGGAGCGAAATCGAATAAGTACAACAGTTCTCGGCCAGAAAACTGTGAAGTGATACATTAAAAATATACACTACGTACATTGTGCATACGTATTACGCGAAGGAATACAAAACTCATATACATACACACTCACGCATACAATCACATTTTCCGTGCTTCCCTTCAATTCGGCCGTGTTCATAAAATATTAATATCCAGACGTATTTCCAAAGTATTACACGTGTGCATGTAAAGGAAGGGTAAAGCATTAGGACGCAGTAGAAGGTATATACTACGATATTACAATACACCAATAAGACCATATTTTTCACGCATAACGCCAGTATAAAGTGCAAAAAGACGACGAACGCAATAGTACAAATTATAGTTTACTACCGCGCGTTGCCGAAATGACGTGCGAAGTACATTAAGACGCCAACTGATCACTGACCGTTTCAATGTGAGTACAAATGTCTATGTGTTGCACGTACTGTTATCAATTATTAATACTCTTCCCGGAGCGAATATTATGTGTAATATATGACATATTACATTTTGGTGTTTTTACGTACAGTGTTGTTTCACAAGGGCTTCCTTATCGCGATGCTATCTTCTGCCGCGTAGAAAGTATATCGAAACAATATAAAATTTTGATTTTCAATTATGAATTTAGTGCGCAATCATTTTCATTAATTTATAAGTATGCATTACTGAAACAAAGATATGAATCGATTATATTTGTCGATTCAGTTGGTATTGCAGTTAATTATTTTGTCGTGAAACACTTTTTATTAAAACAGCTTATGTTTCGAAAAGCCCGTAACTTATATGACTTCAATATTATTTTCTGGGCAAATTTACATTTCAATACGTCGAATAAAAAACATTTAGTGTTCGAATAACTCGTCATATTCATTTGAAAAGAAAATGTTTAGTCAAACAAGTAAATTTTAAATTTTTAAAATAAACCATTTTCTAGTCCATATTATTTTAACCATACAAAAAATATAAACAACGATGGAAATCTGACGAGATTGATGAGATTTCAGCTGGGCCAAGAGGTCTGATCTTATTCAAAATATTAGAATAACGAAAAATATGAAAATATGGCTCGTGATAGATGCGACTCATGGGCCCGATTATTGGACACACGGCTTCATGTGATAAGCTCTTTTGGTACTTATGTATATAATACATAAGTAATGTACGAGATAAAGATGCTGTATGTGTATTTTTTAACGAAAGATCTTGTAACGAGAGACACAATAGCCGTACCACGTGCTCCCTTGAGGCCGAATCGTTCGGTCGGACCATCGCTTCCGGCACGCCATACCCCTAAAACAGTTCTATCATCCCTTCTCAGGCCCCCGCACCGTCGGTCGTCGTTTTACCTAGGTCCGGCTGGGAAACACTGCAGCAGCAGTAGGTGGGGCGCATACAGTGCGCGTCGAATGTTTATTTTTACCTTTTTTATTATCATTATTGTTATTATTATTTTAATGGTCACCGTGTGCGTTGTACGATATATTATATACGTATAAAAAAAGTAAATAAGCGCCCGTTTACCGGGGCAGCGCGGCCAAACGTCTTAGGATGTAAATTAAAAATGCCACCAGCAATGCCGAGTACAAACTTGGCAGAGGGGAGGAGAGGTAACCACCTTCACCGCGATCGCCTTCGACATACGTACACACGCATGCGTGTACATATAATATTACAATATAGGTACGTGTGCACAAGCATACACGCGCGCACACCCATCGAATCATTATATTTCAGTTACTTGAGTAAACAAACCTCGTTTGGGTATACACGCCTACTTCGAAAACCCGAATGCGAAGATGGTACTCACGCACGCGCATACAGACAGCTGCCTCGGCGAGATCCGATGACTTATTACACGACGTGGGTCGCTTGTGCACAGATATTCTATATTTTTTCCCCACCGACGAAAACGAGATGGTAATTTATCGGACGGGAAATCGTCTGTGTTCTTGTATACGAGCATATACTCGTATATAAATATATATATATATATATTTATAACATTAGACGTTATGTGTGTATACAAATATGCTATTAATTTATTTATACACATGTTGTATAGATTTTGCTTTTTGTTATTGTTGGAATAATACTTTTTCGCTGACTATCCGGTCGGTCACCTCCGCCATCATAAATCGATTGTGCGACCCGCGCACCGCGAGTCCCTTCTCGCCTGGTGTAACGATCGTGATATTATGGGCACACACGTTGTTAAAAAAACGTATAAATCCGTGAGTGCTATTGTGCGCGCATGTGTGTGTGTGTGTGTGTGTGTGATCAGGTTGAATATACGACACGCGTACCTGTACGTGCGCATCGGTAACTACTACCTGAGCATGTGGGGGATACTCTGATGGTTTATGACTGAATAGGTTAAACGGACAGCGGCTGCGGTGAAAGATATTTTATAACATCGAACGCGCGTGAAAAGTATTATTACCACCGTCGCAAAGTAGTCGGGATTCTCCGTTACGGCGACGCGAAAGTCCGCTGCTCAACGCTGCCGTTTAAATGCTGTAAAACTGTAATAGTAATACAAAATACGATAAGAACAGACAAATCACTAATTATAAACGCGAAAATTTATTTGACGTGAAAAAATTACCACACTATCCAAGCCTATGTTTAATCTTATTGTTCCGGACTTGTAAAACGCGAAACCGCCTGTTGGCCGGAAGAGACGTTTCGTCTAGACCAGCAATTCTCTACCGGGAGGTCGCCAACAATTTTTTTAGGGTCAGATCATGTGAAAAAAAAATTATTTTAAATCAACAACAGCAAAAGAGTAGTTAAATTAACAAAATATTGAAATTTACATCATTACATACATACATCATCATACAAATAAATACTATAACAGTCTGTAAAATTTTTCAATGCTTACATTACAAAAGGATCCTTAGACATATTGGTAACGTTATAGGGGGTCGCGAACTCAAAAAGGTTGAGAAGCGCTGGTCTAGACGACTATATTAGTTCATCTCCGCATATCCCAGGGTTTCCAGGGTCCGTCGATTGCAAATTATTGTTATATACACCACGCTTATTCGAAGCGTGAAAGTAAATAAGTATAATTTATTTTAGGTTGACATTTACCGTCATATCACACTTATTGTTTTTTTTTTTTTTGAAAATCATGCGTTTTTCTGAAAAACTATAATTCAAAAACGTAACGTACATTGTGTAAAAACAATATGTTGTAATAAATAGATATTCTGGTGATAAAATCTATTTAAATGGACCAATGAGTCAAATACGAATATATTTTCCGATAAATACATTTAATATTAACATTTGAATTAAGTCAAAATCAGCCGAATAGTATCACATTGACCAAAAACCTATGAGATCTCAACCATAAGTACATCATAAGATGAAATAATTTTAAGCATGTAATTTAATATATATTCCAGCAAAAAAAGTTTTGAAATCTTGATGTATTTCAGTGTAATCCATATTCAATTCTATAATATATACTTCCCTTTCGGTTATCATTATACGCTTGTAACCATGTTCAATGATACGTGTGTACTTTTCTCGTTCGATAAATCATATAAATAGTTAAATAATACGTAGTATAGATCGTAGCGGAAAAAAAAATGATACCTGTTGTATTTTTATTTTCATTCGTCATAAACAGAAAATTATTGTTATTATAATAATAATTCAATTAATCGACTGAATGTTTATTCATTTTTTTTTTTTTTTGTACACAAATAAACAGCCCAATATTTAGAAAGGTAGATTACAGGTACAATAGGGCCTCAGAAAAAATTGTGTCCACGGGTCTCGATGATTATGTCCACAGACCTAGTACCACGCGTTCACGACCGTACACTGAACTATATAATGATTGTATCATCGTCGTCATTTTACACTAACGTTTCGTCGGCGTCGTGAGCGTACGCGGGATTAGGTATGCGCACGAATAATGTGTTATTGTTACGACTACACGTATCCGCTGGTGCGTGCGCGGACGCGGTCTCCTACGCGCCCCTGGTTGCCGCCTACGCCCCGCGAGGAAAACGGAACCCGGAGGCAACCTAAATTTCCACCAGTACGAGCTGTTGCTGTTGTCGCGTGTTTTCGCTGTTCTTGTTGTCGTTGTATAAACGTGTCGGTGGTGGTCAGATATCCTTTTTGTGGAAGTTGTTGGAATTGGAGGACAATTTTTTTCATATCGCAATTTATACCGTGTTTCAGTGGCGTACCCAGGATTTTTGAGTTGCGGTGGGGGGATGCAAAGTAAAATTTAAAGATACCACCCCTATGGTTATTTATACTAATTATAGCATAAAAAATACGGTCTATAGTGGGGGACATAGCCCATTCCCCCCCATGGCTACGGCACTGCATAGTTTACTAAGCTTTACTACAACTAACAGTATGTAATAATCTAATGATAACTAAGAAAAACATCTAAAACATTTTATTTATATTACTTTTATTAAATTAGTTTATTAATTATCTTAATTAAATAATAAATTGATAAAATTAAAAGAATAACAATAATGAAATATAAATAGGTATTTTTGTAAAATGTAGGATTGTCCTACAAACAGTTCTTAGTAGTATTATTGAACGTAAGATAAAATTAACAAATGTAGGACAGTCCTGCCCAATGTAGGATGGTTGGCAACCCTATGGTCACGTAAGAAAAACAGTTTTATCAGCCGATTAAACTTTAGCCATCCCAGGATATAATTGGATTATAGGAAACGAAAGGGGGGGGGGGGGAATTGAAATACTGAAATGGTGTGTGTCGCGTCTTGTCCACGCTTACACGTGGAACGCGACATCGGCACAACAATATTATAATATTTCATTTCGTTTACGTGTGTAGGCAACGACGGTTTTTTTAGTAGGTCGCTGTTACTGCTAACCGATATGAATTAAAATTCGTGATACAAAGACAATTTACCGACCACCACCTACTCGGGCCATAACGAGTTTTATCCGCCTGTCAACCGCGCGTATAATATTACTGCAATAATATATTAATTATATACCTTAATCTCGCAGAAAATAATAACGCGATAAGTTTTTTTTTCCTCTTTCCCCCGCGCACGTATTCCGCGTCGGACAGCAGCGTGAGAATCGTCGAGCGGCAACTTAAATACGTAATAACGCTAATAATAATGGTAATAAAACATACGTTGATCGCATTCTGTGTTGTGAACAATTTATGTATTCGTCTTCGTCGTGAAATAATCGGGTATTATATTGTGACCGCTACGTTTTACGTGTTCATTTTTTCGAACGTATTTTTTTTTTTTTTTTTTTACATAATTCGTGTACGTACGCCACTTTCGCTATGACTATACGAGTAATGTTATTCTATAATCATCACTTATGCACTTTCAATTGTATATTATGTGTCATACTATTAGTGTATTAGCGTTTTATCGATTCAAAACATTTTCAACGTTTTCGCTGCGTTAAAGTAATATTACACGATTGGAACGATTTATGTATACTTTGAGACCATGTATAACAGTACTACAACATGAAGAATTCCGATCCGAGATGAAAAATAAACATTGAAGTAATGCAGTGGTGATACGAGTAAAAACTAAAATAATCACAAACATGAAATAAAAACGATTAGCTGTGCAATTCGTTTCACGCCGAATAACACAATAAGGTTTACAGATTACGGTTAGTAAACTTATCTATTACATCAGGGGTCGGCAACCCACGGCCCGCGGGCCACGTGTGGCCCACAAAGCCATTTTTAATGGCTCGCACAAAGGTGGTTAATTTTTGTGTTGTATTTTTGTTCAATAAAATTTTTCATACAATTTTCAATACTATTCAACTCTTTTTTCGTTATAAATAAAATCTAATCTAATCGTTAATAGTTTATGTTTATTCTATATAGTTATATAATCAGTTTAATCTATAAATTTGTTATTATTATCTAATCGGAGTCAAAGATAATGATAGCTGTACTACTCGATCATAGGATAAATTAAATATACTTATATCATAGAGTATTACTCTATGACTTATATATATTTAAAAATTAAAATTTTAAATATATTTAATCTATGGGCATAGTTACTTTGCATTTGTAGCAATTAGTATTACACCGTGATTACGCCCGTACGTGTAACTGTTTTCGTTTGTAATAGTTTCATTTTACAAGTAAATCCAAACATCATGGCGACTAAAAAAAGAAAAAATTGGTGATGAACATCGTTTGTTTAATAATTCTTGGGTTGATCGGGGTTATTCTTGGGTTATACTTTTTCGTCGAAAACAAAAGTAAGCCATTATGTTTAATTTGTCAAAAAATTAAATTTTTTCTTAAAAGCAATTTTTTCCAGTAACAATCATATTTTTTACACTCATATTTCTATGTAATATAATTGAATTTAATAGCAATACAATTATTAGTATATATCATATGTAAAAATATTTTTTAATGTGGTCCTTGATAAACATTTGAAAAAAAAAATATGGCCCGCGTGGTTCAAAAGGTTGCCGACCCCTGTATTACATAATATGTACCTATACGTACTTGTTCACAAACAAAAGTTCTATGTACCAAAATGAAATTTTAACAGTTTTATTGTTAAAACTGAATTTTATTTGAAAAAATACATCTACAAAAATGTTTGTGAGCGTACACATAGAATTATATTCATCCTCTGTCGTGTATTCAAGTGTTCTCTTTCCTGATTAAATAACATTCGTTGAAAATAAATCATATGCTTGTATGGTAAGCGTTTTACTTAAGCTGTTTCGGTGAATTCGTTTTTATTTTTCGATATCGGCCTGTTGAAAAAGCAGGATAATATTCTGAGCCCAGTTATCAGGCGCAAACATGTTAGTAAATAACATATTTGAATAAAGTATATCGTATACGGGTGTTTACAGTGGACGTCACACGGACACATGTGTGATTGCTATTGCACGTCTTATCGGTGTTAAAAATGTCAACGAGAGGAATGTTTTCAAATGAGAACATCATCGCACAGGGTGTTGTTTGAATTCTAAGAGGTATTGGATATCGTTTCTCATCGGTTTCACGTTACAACGTTCGAACCACCGTTGATCGTGCTCCTCGACCGGGGAAAATAAAAATCCGAGCTGTGTCTTACGTGTAGCTTATCATCATCGTATCTGATTACATAATATCATTTGAATTCGTGTGACACATACGGTTTGCCGATTAAACCATAATTATACTGCTTACGAGCCCACATAGTCCACCGAACGAGACTCGAAAACGAAATCAAATCAATATCACGTGAATAAAACGATACTCGCGACAATAAACCCATTGTATCGTAATAATGTGACCGCATATGAAATTACATTGAAACATGGTTAATGTAAGATTCCGTCGACGGCCACCATACCAGATACGCGTTGATAACACTTGTATTATTGAAAATAATTAAAAAAAACATTTTTAAAAGCAACCAGAGACAATAAAAATGGCCGCTTACTTGCATTATAACTGAACAAACTATATTAAATAAAATTACACATAAAAATATTGATGAATGTATACTAACATATAGTACTACACATGTTATCCAGGAGAAAAAATAAATAATGCATTGAATTATATTTTAAACGTTTTAAAAATCAACAATGATGACGATGACAAACAAAATGTTATTGGAGAGATTATGAAATGTTTGGCTACTTCGTTTTTTAATAGGTATTTGTTTATTTGTTTATTTATTTATATTTACATTTTTACATTACATTTACATTTACATTTATTATATTTTATACAAGTGCTAATGATAGGTAAATTGTACATAAATATAGATATTTTATAAAATAGAACAGTAGTAATAAAAAAAATGAAAGATACACTAATTGAACAGATATTAATAGTTCAGAATCTATAGGCCGTGGTCGCTCAACTATACCATTTGACGAAATTAGTAGGCGTTCAAAACGACGAAAATGCCAAATTCTATACAAATCATGAAGTTAAAGTGAATTTAGTGAGACAACTTTATATTCTTTAAGGAAAGTAGGAAATGAAGATACAGTTAAATTAGTAAAAGAAGCAACAAACACTACTCCAACAAGAGAAAGCAAAATTTGTGGTATGTGGATGAAAAATAAAATTAAAAATCCGTCTACAATGAGTCCAGAAGTCGCTTTGTCTTTAATTATTGCATGTTCGTTATCGAAATTCCAATACAATATGGTCCGTAAAAACGCTAAAAACATAATCATGATTTATATCATTCATATGATCAACTTCTTGTTAGGTTAGGTCCTAAACAAATTACAATCGAAGAACAGAAATGTGAGGTAATGAAGAACCAGAATACATTTCAGAATAAAAAACAATAATTAAAACAAATTATAATATATTTTATATTCATAAAAATGTATTGCAATGATAATTAAATATCATAGTTTCAATTATTTATTTTTGGCCACCTTTTTTTGTTTTTCGACCATTGTGGACCGTGTCACACATACGCACCGGATAATTATTTTTACGACCAGAACGACTTACTTTATTCGTTTACATATAACATGTACGTTACTAAATACATTTTCTTCTCGTCGAGAAATACTCTATCCTACAACACTCGACGTGGCTGTATAATGAACACGCGTATAATGAAAACGTCGTACAAAGACGGTTTCGCTTATTTGTATTTTTACAGAATTGAATTTAAGGTAGTGTTCAGCTTCGAGCCTACAAACAAAATAATGAGCAACAGTACTGTTGACATGGCAAATATGAACGTCGTAAATTAATATTTTTCGCAATAAAAAATGCAAAAGAAAGAAATGCGCTGTCGAAACGTAAGTGTTTCATACGTTTTAAAATAATTCGTGCAACTACGAGTATAACACATATAAACACATGTAGACAATCAAATTATTTACAGTAGTTTTCTATTATTGCTTTGTGTTTTATTTGATTTCTAATTGAAAATAATTAACGCGTAGAATACTATAACATTATTGGTGATTCGAATCGTTAGTAAAACACCACGGTCGGTTCACAATGTTTTCTTTACATTATTATGCCGACACGTTGATTTGATTTCATACCATGTGTACAAGATGCACCGAATTCATGAAGTTGACGAATTCATGAAATCAGCAACGTCATCGTGTGTATTCGATAGCTACAAGAACACAGGTAAGACTGGGGATTGCACGAAACGCACGAAAAAAGTCTGAATAATTCATCAAGTCGGCAATTAAATGTTGTCGATCTCGTGAAATCCGTGGCCAACGGCGTTGCTAATTTCATGAAATCGACAATTTCAAGAATTCGACGTAACACATATACTGTGCGTCGACATGTACTTTTCGGTAAGACCGCGAGTCGTATGGAAGACGTGATGAGAAAAATAACTACCGTAACGGTGCGGAGGACAATGACGATGATATGTTCTTAGCGTGTCCCTTGCGGCGCGCGTATTATCCTTGGCTACGTTGACCTCTCGTCCGCGTACAACAACATTAATAGTGATTATAATAATAAACGTGTCCTTTGCACGAACGAGTACTATACATATCGTACTATATGTATGGCCATTGTACACGTATATACGCGTGTATCCGCGTGCGTGAGAGTGTCTCTTTTTCTTCCCGCACACGCATCGTCGGCCGCGGCGTGAGTATTTATTGATCACTTCCTCCTCGCCGCCGACGTCCGCTTCTCCCTAACGAGCGACACAATGGAAGGGTGTGATTGATGGCGATGCTGCCGTGGGGACAATCCATCAGGGGCTTCTCCCTCGGCCAGCCGAAAACGACAACTACTCCTCTAAGGGGCGCACGCACGCGCAACATGGTATCGAACGATAAAAGATTCTAGTTCAAAACGTTTTTGATCGATCGGGTTGGTCACCACGAATTTGCACGCGAATTATTATTCATTGCGTTTAGGTGTAATCATGTCATTTTACTTTCATCCCTGCCTACCCAACTCCAGACCACCATAAACGACGGCGTGACGTCGATTCATCATCGTCATCTTTGTAATAATAAATATAAATATATATATAGGTACCCTAATTTGACCGTTGTTACGTACTTTTGTCGTGACTCCATCGTGTACTCTGTTATAAGTGGGATATTTAACTATCACCAGAAACGATTGAAGCCTTTGTCCAAAAGTCAGTTGCGGACCTTAGGAATGCGGACAGGATAACCGTCCGCAATATGTTGAGGCGTACCCGAACAAATAAACAGAACGTTACATTTTTCACGTATTTTATATTTTCGTTTTGCTACACATACTTATTCTGTGTAAGCTTGTCAAGTACAATTTTTATATTTTCTATTAAATGATTCCATAAATATAAGGGGGGTCCCAAAGACTGCAATTCCCTCGGCCCCCGACCATATATTCGGCTCGGGTCCAAGTCACAGGTACGTTTTCGAAACGTTTTGCACTAGTAATTATCATTTTTGATCGTTGCTGTTGAAACTAATCATTGTCACTGAGCGTGGTTGTTTAACTTCAAACTCGTAAAAACCGTTGGCTTCTTATCCCAGAAGCACGTAAATGTCGCCTAATTATTGCGCGCAAGATTCGTATTATTTTTTTCTTCAGAAAAAATAATATACGCTGTTACCAGTATGATTGTACTATCACGATTCCTCTTCCAGTCGAGTATAATTTTTCTAATGAAATAATGGCACAGTGTAATTTTACGAAAATTTATTGCGTGATAATGCTTGTATAATGACTTTTAAAAACATACGCGTCCGCGACGATGGCGTATCTTCCATAAAAGTGTAATAACGAAGTCTCCCGTAACTACCTAAACTACAGAAAACGGACGGGAACGTAAAAGATAAGCAATTTTCAAATAAAATACATTTAAAGATTATTCGACCCTTTTGCTGGTGCAGGTAATTCCACCCCTATAACAATATAATACTGTAATCGCGTGTTGCTGCGCCCCGGTAAAGGACATTTTTTTTCTTTCTTTTGTCCATTATTCTCATCTCCGATCGGGTTAATCCGATTTACGAGAGACATATCTCGGTCCGAAGATTGATTAAAACACGTCAGAAATAGTAAACCTGGACTTACAAATGCGCTTAATTCCAATCGTGGGCAAGAAGATAATATCTGAAACGCGCGTTATCTGCACTGCACCAGCGTTGTACATCATTAAGGACCCGGAGAGAAAACAGGAATAGGAAGACGGAGAAAAAAACGCACAAGCCCGTAATCAGGGACGACGCAAAAACCTCATCATCCCTTTTCGGAGAGCCGTATGCCTTATAATGCTACTATGGTTTCCCGAGTGCGCGCACACGGATTTTTGTACACGTTTTAGAGGCAGATAAAATTATACCGATGACGTACGTTCAAAACCCATCCGTATAAATTATATTGATAAATCGTAATCCTCAACGACGACGGTTTGACGATCGGATCTGTCGCACAGGTACCTACACGTGTTCACACACATCGTCATAATATACCATACCGCTTCTGTACGTACACAATATTATACCGTTTACAGATTACGCGTATAACTCATATGTATGACACTCACATTTCGAGCTTAACGAGAGATTATCTCGCACTTACGACGGTGCGTCATTATTAATATGTGTTCGAATTCTTTTAGATTATTTCACACGGACCACGTGCACCCGTTGTTGAAAGTAAACCACGCTGGTGACTTCACGCAACAGCCACTGAAGGTTTTTCGATAATTAAGAGGCCCTCTTTGCCCATAGAAATTCTGAACTCACTGTGTGAAAATTCATGTAAACACCGTACAGTGGTATGGAAAAATTCTTGAAAATTCAAATGTGTAGAATAGAGAATAACATATGCAGCAGCATTAACGTGTACACGACCTCTACTAGCGTCTAGGTTTTCTGTTTCGGAATCATATATATGTCACTTTTGTAAGGTACACTGTAGCCGTACTCCGTACAATTATTATAGTTGTTATTATACTACCAGAAACGACTGATTTGAATCCAAAAATAAACGGATGGGTTGTCAATCATGGATAGTTAATTATGAAGTATATGATGTAAAATTACAATTTACGTGTAATCTGCAACGGTAATGGTATGCTACCACAGTGGTGGTAATAACTACAAAATCGGTGATATGATTTATTGATTATGGTTTGATAAAATAGAATTCATAAGTGAAGGACGGGTTGTTTTATAAAACTGAGTCAGCTCATGAGTCACGAGTGTAACAGGAGCAATACGACATGATTTCGTTTTCCCAAAAAATCGTCCCGAACAAAACATCGTGCAAAATGTTGAGACTTAGCGCCGAGTTTTTCGCTGCGATTTTCTCCGTAGTCTTAGAGTACGGGGTAACTTTTCACCGTGATCGGGAAAATACCGTGGCAAATGAACTGAATTCAACGACTGTTTTTATTGTTCAAATCGCCCATAAACGTAAGAAACGTAAAAATAAAATGCTATACGGTTTGAAACTTTTTTTATTTTCACATTCCGTTATCTCGTCCAATTAACTCCCGCGACATCTCGTGTTTTACATAAATCACCAACGTGGTTTGTTTTTGTAGTAAACATTGTTTCGTTTAATATTTACACCTGCTTTGGAACTAGAAAAATAATAATAGGAAAGAATATTATGCAAATCGTGTTTGATGTAGGAAAAATACAATAAAAAAACCTATAGGTTTGTTACCTACTTTGGTTGCGTAAATATTTATCATTCGAAAAATGGGAATGATAAAATATTTACAGTGCGCGTCGAAGGTTAGTATACGCTTGTATGTAGTATATATACATATATGCATTTCTCTATTATGATAGGTTACGTCATGTACTGTATACGTGAACGGATTTTACTACCATGTTTTATTTGAAAGCTAAAATAATTTATACTATTATTTTGTGTCACATTTTCAGCGTATTATAACTGAAAATATATTATATGAATGCGTTCAGACGCACTTGTTTAAAACGACATTGACTCGCTCTTTCCGTTTTCGTACGCTCGCTAACAAAGCACGAACATGTTTTATGCTATCATAACGGTTTATACATTTAAAATATTAAGTAGGTAAAAAAAAATCTACACACACATCAGTGTCATATATGAGTTTGTAATTAATAACTCTTTTAGAGTACACCATAGTGGGATTTCGGAGGTAAATCCAAATGAATGAGAACGGCTAAATAAATATGATCAACTCGACCGAGTGCATTGTTTACATTATAACTGTTGAAAATGAACAA
Organism: Sipha flava; assembly: GCF_003268045.1. Taxonomy (NCBI): domain Eukaryota; kingdom Metazoa; phylum Arthropoda; class Insecta; order Hemiptera; family Aphididae; genus Sipha; species Sipha flava. Next base: position 931,728 of record NW_020273045.1, read on the forward strand.
ATAAAAATACAAAAGAACAGCATCTTTGTTGGATGTACTCAGTTCGCGATGAGCGAATACTTGTATAGTATATATTGTCGTTCGTAATCGTAGAAAAAAATAGTACTTGAATTATTTCTACCACGAGTTATTTGTGTAAATCGACTCCCCTTTTTTATTTCACATTGTACAATAATTGTACGTATATAGTACAAGTCATATTATGATTCTACTATTATAAGCGGTTTTTTTTTTTCTCACGTTATACATGCACACCGTTTAAAAATCATATTTTATTATACACGCAAAATAAAATAACAAAATTTGAGTTGACTTTTGGCATTTTTAAATAGTTTTAAAGACACAGGGTCCAGTCTCTAACGGAACCAAATTTCTAGCCTTTCCGTTTCCGTTGGTCCCATTTTGCAAAAAAAAAAAACCGTTGACGTAACAATATATTCAATAGAATTTTTCGGCGAACGGTTTATGGTGCAAATGTTGTTTGAAAGAAGCATTCCGACTTTAGATTCGAAAATCGATTGCAATACAATGTGATGATACATTCTTATAACTATGCCATGCGTTAATCCAGAGCCGAGCAGTTACACACCACAATTAAGTGAATATGCAACATGAATAATAATATGCAACCGATGGGTTCAAATTAAATTAAACAGCACAACCGCACAGAAGTATATATTTTTAAAATGTCTTGTGTGCATTGGAGACGTATACAACAGTAGCTATTGCTAATGTTATTTGTGAGCGAGAAAAATGAAGCGTACGTATACATTACTTGTGTTGTAATGATTATAATAATAATATACAAATACACAAGGCTTATTACTTTGTCATTCAATCCGAAACGCGCAAAAAACACATAAAATTACTATTTACTCGTATACTACATATAGCAACAAAAGTTATCATTAATAACTTATAAAAGTTTTAAAAAGTAATTCCAAATGTAAAAAAAAAAAAAATACGATTCCTTTTATAACATTTCCCGGGAAAATGTATACGAGATAAAGAAAAAAAAATTATACATTTTCTTATAAAATACACTTGTTTTAATTTTAATTTTTTATTTTTTCAGATTATTTTACGTACAATTGGCCCGTGATCTGGATTTTGACATGTAAGTAAACGTTTTTTCTTATTTCTATACTCTACAATAATTTAGCCGACTTGAAGACTTGAGAGGCAGTAGCTATAGCAATAAAATATAAATGTTTGCGTACTTTTAAATATGTTATTTTGCGTTCTTTAAGGAACGTGGTATTATTATATCGGTTCAGATTTCTTATTAACAGTTCATTAAATACTTAAGATGTCATAACTGTCTCAAATAAAAACAGTGGTTTGAAAGGAAAACAACTGTATAAACATTTAAATCGAGTAGATTAGTCTAATTTAGTAAACAAATGTCAAACGACTATTTTATATTTCTTCGAACGAAAAAATTATGTTTTTGTGATTCCATCATAATTGACAAATAATGCATTTTATACACACGTTTAAATATTCATGTTTATATTTTTCATTCTAACCATTTCAAAACTGAATTTTTCTTTTATTTAATAGTAGAGGATTTATCTTGTATCCCCTCTACCCATTTGTACGCCACTGTTGTTATAAATTGCACATGTCGTATTTTCGTAACCCTACCGCTCGAACGTCTTGAAAAGTGTAACGACTGCACGGTTATACAGTCGTATTTTGAACCAATCCACGACGCGTCTGCGTTAATAATCGCGAATTATTTAATTTTCGATGAGTCAGTAGCGTTGTGAAATAAAATAATTTCATACGTAAATGTATTTTTCGATATCTACAAGAGACTCTATGAATGATAACCGCATATCAATATTAAAACAATGCACCTAATGATTAACAACACACAGGGTTACAGTATTAAGCACCGCAGTAAAAGTATCGCTCGTTTACAGCACGTATTCGTTGCCTTACCAAAGCTAGCCGGCTTCCGCTTTCATAAATGTTAAAGTATTCTTTTGCTTATTATTTTCCTAGGTTCTTGGTTTAAAAACTGAATTATTCAACAAAAAAACTGAGACGCGGCCGCCGCCTCTCGATCAGCAGCCCCTTTGCCACGGCCAACGTCCCGTCACGTCCGAACGATTATACAGTGTAATAACATTGCAGGACCGATATTTTGCGCGACATTCCTCGACCGCGAAGGGGTTGTTTCACTGCGAGACGACGAATATCAAAACACTGGTGCGCGGGTGGGTGGGCGTATGTGGTGCGGAGAGGGCACCGGCGGAGCCGCGAGCAGGTACACACGAGCGTGCACACGTACACAGTGCGGATATCGTAGGGCGATGGGATTCGTGGCAAACGGCACTTGGGCCACGTGAATTATTGCAGTTGGCAAGAAATGCGCGCGCGTGCACAAGCTGTATAATATTTCAGGCGTCACGCTGAACCGCGCACCAGATACCGATGTACACATGTGCAACGGGGAGGTGGGCCGGGGTGAACGTGCGTGCGAGTCTACAGGGTGCCGTTCATAACAATCGCTGTCAAAACGAACGAGCCGTTCCGTGCGAGACGTGCGGGCACGCGAAGGTGGAGGCTATTCGTCCAGGGACGGAGGGTGACTCCGTTCGGGCAACGGTTTCGTGTGCTTGTCGCGTTTCAATGTGACCTATCGCAGCCGCGAACGAACCGTTGTTGGATACGTCGAAAACGCGCCTCCACCATCCGGGCATTCGAAATGCTCACCGGTCGTTTCGTTCGACGCGTTCGAGGAACAAACATCGCTTTTATTGTATTCATAATTTCGATAGTACAGCAACACCGGAATAGTGGACGCGCGACATGAACGACTACCGGACGGCTGCGAAACGATAACTATTGCCCAACGCGTTACGGGCGCGCGCACCCTGTGCAGCTGAGCGGTAGAAGGACCGAACAATATTTATCGAAGTGGAAAACGCGCATAATATCCCGTAAAACAATGGTTTGCGCGTCCGCGGGAACGGACCGAAACAATCGCGAACATCCGATGTGACGATGTTATTACGATATTATTACGTACGAAACGCGACGTACTGCAACATAATACAATAATGTCGCGGTGTTCACTCGCCGTGTGCGCATCAACGGAGATTATATATTATATATTATAACCATAATAATGATCCCGTGTTTGTGTACAGCAATGTTCGCATCAAATTGCGCTGTCCAAGCAGACGTGCATGTACGAGTAGGTTTTCAAATAGATTATTTGTACTGCCGTTTGACCGTTGTCGGCGGACGCGATTATGGTTGAATAGCTTTTAACGATGATGCGCCGATTATGATGGTAACACGTGATTTCGCCCGGCACTGGGAAAACATCGTTGCACGAAAATCCAATCAATTATTAACCGCGATAACGCGCTTTACGTTCGGTTTCACTGGTTCACGTCAATTGATCGCGGGAAATGGTGGCACGTAACAGTTCATTGTTTGCGCATAAAATTTTCGTCATAAAATAATAACTTTAAATCTCAATTTCTAAATAATACATTGCGATCAAAAACAATACTTTAATAATAAAAACTCAAAATCAGTACACATAGAAACTGTTACGATGTAGTAGATACATATATTTAATTTGATTTTCTAACAATATCAACATTTTTTTTTTTTCATATTCATAATCGACAAATTGTACGCTATACCACGAAAGAATTCAATTGTTGTGCAGTAAATAATAGCTGCACATTCATTTTTTATTTAATTTTACTCTCACTTTTATTTCGATAATTTTATTTTAATTTATTTTTTTTTTTTTTGAATAATTGTTATCGACCCCAAAATTCACTTCTACGGTTTTTTAATTATTTACATTTTATTCTTCTCGAAGTGCTTGAATGTTAATCAATCGCGTTCTGTTTACCGTTTGGTTGGGTAGAAAGAGAATTTCAAATCAAACACGTGCGTGTTGACGTTACTGTATACCGGAAAGACCACATCGATACGGCCTTTTTAAAAATCGACCGTCGTATTGCAATACGATTACAAATTATATTGGCGAATACGCGACACAGCCGTTGAAATTGATTTTCGTCGGTAAACGAGACGGGCGAATCGGCCGTTGTGTTCGTAGCACAATTAATCAAATACTGACGTTTTTCAGGAGAACACTGCCGCGTAATAGAAATATTTTCGTACGCACCGAACGCACGAGATTTCGTACTATTATTATTATTCGTTTCGGTAAACCGTTAGCGTCGATAACCGCCCCTAGCGGTAACTCCCGGTCCACTCGGCTCCACCGCACCGCGGTTGCCGTTCCTCTCATTATACGCGACCGTAATAATAATAATAATTATAATTATTATTATTATTCTAATAGAATAAATTACATATACGCACGCGCAAGATGTGTACCGCACGCGGAGCTCGCGTATATTTATCAAACTTAATTAGCCGTTTTTAAACTGTGCGAGGCCGCGAGACGTCCGATAGCTATCGGGTTCAATTAGTTGAATTTTTTTTGTACGGGACAGGCTATAGTTTACATAATTATTATTTGTTTTTACTCGTCTCGCGCACGGCCACGTACGCGACTCCGGACATCTGTACAATACGGAGTGTATAATGGGCACCTACTTTTCTATCCGCTGATTTATCATCGGTCTGTATACACTTGTTGACGATGACGATGATGATAATAATTATAACGTGTATGCGCGTGCATAAGACTAAAGCGTTTAATACTTTTAAAAAATAATAATAATATTTTACGTCGTTTAATATTCTAGTTGAGTATGTACCGTATGTACCTACTACACGGACGTGAGAAGTGATCACGTTTTAAATAATGTTCAACAATTCGTACGACGAAAAAATGTCATTGTTAAACGGTCCCGACGAAATGCATTTTCACGTCCAGTGCATGTGTTTGGGCGGGCTCGCGTGTACACGTTTACGCGCGCCTACTGCTTAGTAGTTTTTGTGTTCGTTTCGAAACGCAAACATTGTACTGTAAATACGGACCAATAATACACACTAAGCGAGCACATTTTATTGGTTTCACTGTAAGATATTCGTTCAACAGTACAAGGAATAGACTTAAAAAAAAGAAAGGCAAAAAATAAATAGTAGAAAAACAGTATATACATATATGATTTATTGACATGGTCGCGTGCACTATATGTGTGTATAGTATGGTTTGCATTGTGGTTTGACGCGCGGCATGTTGGGAGAAAAAAAAAACACGCAATAATAATAATATATATGTGTGCGTGTGTGCATACGGGTTCACAGATATTTTTAAATCGTATAATATAATCACGTGTAGACGAACAGAAAAACATAGTTTTAAAAGCAAAACTGCAGTCAACGTTCGGACTGGGTAAACATCGGAGTGTGCGCACGAGTGTAACGTGGTGACCAGATAAAACATTATATATGAATGATATGCTTCCGTTGCAGTAACGTAATATCGGACGATTCACGCATACCGATGATTCGACGGCGGGGAAAAAATCGTAAAATTATCATTGTTCGGTGATATGGAGCTTTCGGCAGTAACCGCAGTTATGCGTGTGTAGTGTAGTACTTAGTGTAATGTGTAGTAGGCGAATTCAGCGTAAAAACATAATTCCTTCCATTGACGTACTAACGGATATGGGGGGGGGGGAGGATGAAACCTTTTTTCTAAATTTTCGTACGTAGGTACATTATTCATCGAACTCGTACATTTATACCTCCCTCTCTGTCAAAACTCAAGTTTAAGTATGACACTGATTGCACCCAACTGGTCTGTGAAGAAAATGAGCTGGGACGTCAATACTTGGACAAGAAAAAGAGATATTGTTAATCGAAAAGTGTACACGTTCCACACGGTTAAGTCCTATAATAAATAAGCGATAGCAGTTGTGTTCGCTATAACCCGGGTATGTGAACACGGTTTCATGTTGTTCAAAACGGTGCGAGGTTTTTTGCCCATTACAATAGGAACTGGGCGAATAAAACAAATTGTAGTCAGACGACGATGGATTAGATGATTGGTTTGGAGTTTTTTTCCCATCAAATGCCAAACGATTTGTGTTTTGATCTGAAAATAGAACAAAAAATAGTTTTCTTGCCGATCTATTAGTATGGATCTATTATACTCGTAGTAATTAACATGCGCGCAACAGCGAAGTGAAAAGCAGGAAAAGCATTTACTATTATAAAGAAGTGGAAAAACTAATTAATAAAGGATCGCTAAACAGCTGCGTGTTCCGAACATATTATCACATCGATGTATGCCGTGTATCATTTACAGTTTGTGACAAATAATAACAAAAGACACGCGCCATCGAACAACACCGTAGAAATTAATTTTAATTATGCAAGTTTTCGTGGTACATGCCTCGTGTACGCGCGTACATATTATCTTGTTAACATTACACGGTGATACGCGTGGTTCTGAGATGAATGTTAGCTTTTCGAAAGCAATAAAACCCGAAAAGAGATTTATAGTTAGTTAACTTAATACACATTTCCTTTTTTTTCCTCTTCGGTTTCAAGTAGTCTGACCCGAAAGAGAACTATTGTTCTGTCACCGGCGGGCCGTTTGTTATTGTCGCTGTCTCAGGTCTTAAAAAAATAAAAATAAAAACCCAGAGGTAGCAGAAAAGGAAAAGTAAAACTACTTTAGTCGCGACCGAGTGCGCCGATGACCGAAGTTGTTACTGCTTTCGGGATCGGTAATGAAGACAAAGATGCATTAAAGTTTGCCGGCTAAAAACGCGCTCGTTTAAAGAGTCAAAAAGTGAACCGTCAAAGAAGAAAGAATAAAAAGGCATTACGGCGTGGCGGTATATAAATACATTTTTAAACAATAATATTTTATGAGAAAAATATGAAGAACTACGGACGTACTATATTATGTTCTTACGCTTTATTTAGATTCATTACGCTGTATTTAAAAACGAGAAAAACTTCTCAGTCGCTTATGGCTGGATTAACGAAAAACGTAAAATAATTTCACAGATTTTCAACTAACGTTAAAAAGTGCCAAGAAATCAACTACTATATATTTTAATGACAACAATTTATATTCTTACGAACGTTATTATTAATATTTTCATCACGTCTATTGTTTAACACGTCCGATACGAATTTCAATCGTACTACAATGACATATCCACACATTATGAATACCAAACGATTAATACATTGAATTGCTCTTGAAATAGTAAAAAAAAATGACAGCAAAACATCTCTGATATTGGTGTATGCAGAGTGTAGTAGGTTTGTGTCCTATTGGGAATAAATTATGTGAATCGGTTTTGGTTTTCGAATTGAAAAATGGTGCGTGTTTTAGTTAATTATTGTTATTCGAAGTAACACATCGAAGCAATGGATTTAACGCTTGTTGTCAAAACCTCAAACAAAATATACATTTCCGAGAATATTATTTCTTTGACCTGTTCAGAAATCGCGTTTCAACTTCGAAACATCTCTTGAAACGCCATAGAAATCACTAAAAAAAAAAAACTACAATCATTTAAAACGTATAGAAAAAATGCGTACCGACAATCGAATCGCTATATTAGTCAAATATTATATGTATTTATGATTTATTTAGTCGAGTTGTTCACAAGAATCTTTATGAACTAATAATTAATATTTTAAAATTGTGTACAACGGCGATTATGGAAAAAAAAAAATGTTGAAAACTAACAAAATCCAGGACTTCATACATTTTTATAGAACACACGTCACATACGATCAGCAGAACAGTATGAACTCACAAGCGGAAATTCCGATCACCAAGCATACAGTTTTTGGATAAGATGTAATTTTTTGTCATTTTTTTGGCATTACAATACGTTGATAAAATCATGTCAGAGTATACTACTATAGTAGGCAATAATAGTTATGACTAGGATGCGTTAATATTACACTTGACCTACGTATACGATTTGTCGGAAGAAAATTAGAAGAAAAAGAACAAAACAGAATGCTATGCTCGACGGGTTCGATTCCCAACACGTTATAGAATCTCATTATAAAATGTTATCAATCTGATAGTCGATATTGGTAATTATTATTTGAAATTCTCAATCGTTTGACGACCGCGGACGTTCAACAGCAGCCGGAGTCAGTCACTCGTCTATTTTTTTCATTTAATTTTATTTTTTCGTTCACTGTACGAGTATGTTTGCGACTGCTCATCGGAACCCAAACCGCAGCCACGAACGATAGTATACACAGATCGATCGCGGGTTTGCTGAGCTACATAATCGTACTTTTTTAATTACTTTTTTTTTCTTGGTATAAACAATACAGTATTAACGTGTTTTTGTTACACGTATGGGGTGGTGTACTATGGGTGACGGTCGTGAAGCCAAAACGCACTGTTTTTACAATTTATTTACATTCGGATAGCCCATAACTAACCCGTACGACAGGACTGCGAACCAGATACACTGTGAATGTATCGCATCGCGGTTTTTTTTCGGAAATCGTATAAACGGCCGTTTCTCCGCGACCCAACCGGCATAACGTTCACAGTGATGACGGTATAACTATAACAATAACAATAATAATAATGAGATAATGTTATGTAACATAAATAAGCAGTTTTAGCAGCAAATTACAAAAGCAGAAAATGTATCTGGACTAAATATAATACGCAGTACCGTATTTTCGAGGATGGGAGGAGGGGAGTGGGATCAAAAAAATGTATACTTACGACTTAATTATAATAATATAATATCTATATTCACAAAATTCCAGAGAAATGTAAACTCTCCTTTCAGAAAGAATACTGATTAGATGTACAAGACAAATTCGATTCTGACTAGTGCGAATTATCACCGATGAGCGTTGGAAAGATAATCACTCGAAGCGATTTAAAAACGTTTGTATTCGAACGGTATTACATTAAAAGAGTATTTAACATGAAAACATTATGCTTATGTACGGAAAGTTACGGACGAATAAACGATTGTGAAATAATATATTGCTAGAAAATGGAAATGTACACAAAGTAGAGTATATACGTGGCTCTCGATTTTCGATTGTTAAGACTTTGGAACATTATCTCACCATCCGTGCGACCATTTTTGGACGACAGTAATTAAAAACTAATCTCATTGGATCGGGACGAGCCCACGCGAACAGATATCTACACGCAGACAAGGTAGTACAGTAATTAAACAACGTTTTTCCGAACAGTCGCGATATAGAAGTAAGCGTTTGGATATCTAGATATTATTCCCCAGCACCGCAGCCGGCTCGCAGGTCTCTCTCGAGTCGTCGGGTATACGTATACGGAGAGCGGTGCGTGCGTTGAACCGCTCGCACAAACTACGACTGGGGGTGCCGCGGCAGAGCACTGCACGTTCGCGTTCCGCCATCGGCCCTGCCGGGATTTTTACCGAAGGGGTGCTTTGGAAGAAGTCCTGCGTGTACTTCGCACTCTCGTAATACCGTATATTGATTTCTTCGCGCGAAACATCGAGGCGTGTGTACACCCGTGGTCGGAGAATGATAATAATTGGGTACAAAAAAAATTATTGTATTACTACAACGCCATTGGCATACGATTTAAACGATGTTTAAACGTCTTCCCCTCGTTATAGTTTCCTCTTCCCCCCCCTAAGATTTTTTTAATATTTCCGTCAAAAATCCATGGGACGTGAATACCGACTCCTCGCATTACCCCTCATGACGTTCCTGCGTCCCACTGTTCACGGACAGTTTCCGGTACAACGTTGCGCATTGTTTCGCTGCTGATGTGACGGCGGGTCTAGCGGTTTTCTTTTATCTTCAGCACAATCGCTTTTCAATATCATTTTGTACGGGAGTCGGCCCAGCTCCGATTTTCACCCTTGCGCCCAACGCACTTATCCCGTGCGTCCGGTTAATTTCTTCGGTCGCAAATAGATCAACAACGCGGTACACCCGCAACGACAACCCCATTACGAAATTCCAATTGTTTTCAACCCAGACTTCCGTGGCGGCCACTCTTGCCGTCTTTCGAAAACGAAACAGCAGACAATTGTAAGAAAATCATAATCATTACGATTATACAATAATATATAATAATTAATATTGGACCCGAATCAATTATTTCTTGCAAATAATGATTACCGAGACGCGTCTTTTACGAATTGTTTAGCAAAGGATAAATAAACAGTAATCGCAATCGGATTGTTTATGAGCGATTATTAACGACCAATTTGAAAATGATTATAAAGATACACGGAAGCTTCTAAATTATATTTCAATGAAGGCATTTCCAAAAGTCCTGTATTGTAGTACGATGTAGGTACGTGAACATAATTTTTAAACGTGACGTGAGCGCCACATTTTTATTAAATCAATTTCCCGCCCGTCGACGATGATGTCAATAAATTTCCATTCAAAATAAATAACAGAACCATTTAGCCGATCCCTGTTTCGTCAAAAACGATATTAGTTTAACTTCACGCGTGAACGGTTCGCATTCGAAAGATCCAAAATCGTAACATTTTCAATGTTGCCGGCAAACCTGCTGTATTCGTAAATGTAAATTAAAACATGACTCGTACAAAGCAGGAACGTGTGCCGTGAAGAACAAATACATAAAAATCATTGTTCCGTACTTAGATCGTTTTAATGCACGCGCCAACGGCGTACGGATGTATCATATACGTTTTAACAACTTGTTTTAATAACCATCGCTGCGTCATCAAATGTAAGTAGCTGCTCTGTTTCAAAACCGTTGATAAAAACTATTTGAGTTCTTTGGTAAGGATAACGTTCGCGGTAAATAAAATGTGCTTTGAGTGACAAGAGCTTTGATTAATTGCGGTGAGTAAAAGAGAAAAATGTAAATGAATAAAATGAGTGTAACGTCCTCGGTAAAACGTATAATTACGCGCGATTCGAACAATAGAGAAAATGATAACATATAGTTAAACACATGTACATGATTTTTTTTCCATTAAATATAATAGAGCTTGTACATAGTGCTGTTTAAGAGTGGATGTTTTTATTATTTTTTTTTCGACTCACACAATGCAATCGTATCTGTTTAAATACTATTTGGTAATTAAGACCCCCGGGGTGTTTTTATTTTTTATTTATTTTTTTACATTGTATCGAAATAGCCGCCACATTAGTGATAATGATCTCTTGACTACACGATGAGTGGAAATCGTCGACCGCCGTATTTTTATTATTATTACATTGTTGTTATTATAATATACATAATATGCGTTACTTGTGAACAACGACGTCAATATTATTGCTCCCGAAAATTTCAAGTGGTTCGGTATACAACAAAAGTGGCAAATTCTTTTTATGTTTTGTACCAAAAATTATATAATTTTATTTTTCTTCTTCCATTAGATTATCCAAAATATTGTATATATATATACAATTATTCATTTAAATTATATTAATTATACTTATTACGTAAAGAAAATGAAGATTTAATTAAAGAATTAAATATTTATTAATTTTCTAGTTGTGATTGTTGAACACTTGATATCAATTCATTTATGATCGGCTTAGACTATATGTTAAATAAAGTACATGCTACACCATTGCATTCATCCTCGAGGTTAGTAGATTTCTTAAATATTAAAAAAAAATGAGTTTCCGAAGAGAGTAACACAAATGAGTAATTTAAGTAAATTGACAAAATAGTAGCCACTAATGCTACAATCTTTAAAAGCGGTAAGTTGAGGACTTTTATAGTAAGTAGATTGTTATACACAATTTAATATTTCAATTTTTTGCGTGCTATTCAATCGTAATTATATCAATAAACACTACCTATTGTCACTATATGTATATGATTGAAAATGTATGTGCGCGCGAGAGATACTGCTGTATGTGATATTGATATTGTGCGCACATAGTATATATATATTGTAAGCGATACATTTTGGTAAAATGTGCCGTGTTTCGTTGCCATTATCGTTATATTTATTGGATAAGTGCACAAGGAGTACATGCCTGCACCGTTAAAGACGGAATTTTTTTTTGTACGGATTCTTATTGCTAGAAAAAACTAATATCGCGCTCTCGTAAAATGACAAATACTTCACTTGCAACGTATTTGCACTGCACCCTTTTATTCGGAAGATTAGTTAAAAACTATATTCATACGTTGCCCGGAGAACCGAGCGTTATCCAGGAGGTGTATATTTTTCGCACGATAAAAACTGCAGTGCCATGGTGTGCAAACGCATTGGTCGTGAAAACAAAACGATACATAGCAATGTATACACCGAGTCGTAAACGCGCCATAGCGGATACAAGGAGTGTTTAAACTGCAGAACAGCGCCGTACAGATGTTTAGACGACGTTATACGGTGCTCAATAACTGCGCAAGTACGTACCTATCATACGCGTGTAATAATAAAATACTACATAAACTGTGCTAAAAATATACACAATCGTTTAGCGTTCGCGTGCAGCTGTCCGTCGACGAAAAACGTTTGCGCCACAACGATACACAATCCGCTCAATCGAAATCGATTACATGTATACACGATAAAATAATAATAACAATAATAATTATAATAATAATTGCTGTGCACCGCTTTAAATAACGCGACGTCATTGTTTATTCACGGGTGTACAGCGTACGTTACCCACACGCGGCCGGTGTTGTACGACGTAGTAGTATAGAAAACAATAAATTAAAAACGCGCCGGCCCGGTCGAAAAATGATTAATGTTTTACGATTTGTTTGTTAACAGTTTTCAATATTTTAATAATATTTCGTCGAACCACGGTGTTCTTATCGTCACTGGCTCGAAAACGAGCACACGCATCACGTTTTCGTCGTCCGGCAATAATTATTGTACTCACATTTTTCTTCTAACTTACGCGTGTAGCGCAACACGCACGGTTTAACGTTAACATCGACATATTATTGTGTTTACGAACGTGTCGGGTGTACATTTCATTCTGTCGGGTTTTCGATTCCGTCGAGACCACGACGAGAATTTTTGCGTTTTAGTACACATTTCATCATCGTACAACTAATAGTAAAATCACTGTACCGATTCGGAGTGGGATTGAAAAAAAATATATCGTCCCCTCCATTCCTCCTAAACATTCGTCGACATGAGGTCTAATCGAAGATTTGTCAACGAGCAATTTTTTTTTCTTTTTCTCCACCGCGTAAGTTATGGTGAAAATACGTTTTTGGATTTCACATTGTTATTTCATGGAATTTTTTCGTACCCCCTACGCATGCAAAGTTCATCCTAATCGTGAAAATAAAGAACACCATGACGCGCATTCAATTTGCTAGCATGTAAACTGATTTAAATATTCGTTATGAACCGCAGTACTTTATAATAATAATAACTATTCAAACGTTGAATTGAACAAGTTCAGCAGGTTTGAATAAACTTAAGAAACTGCATACATCGCTGTTGGCTTGTTTTGAGAGCTCATTAAATTTTCAACACCGTCCATCTATTTCATCATGTTTGCATAAATTACTAATGAATATGTCAAATTTCCCTGTGTCATGAATTATAATGTCCCGTTTCGTTTCTCGGTAGCGATTACGACGATTGCTGTAATCTGCATAATAGTAAATGTATACATACACGACATAAATGTATACGTATACACTGAAGTTAATTTAACTTTATTTATAGTCGAATCAAATTTAAATAAAAGTATGCGGTAATGCATATGACTGCAGATGTTGTAGTGTGAGGGTCAACGAATCGTTGTTATAATAGTTGATCAATCGTAGTTTATGGTCTACTGTTAAATCGCAAACGTGTCATTCAGACGTTTGATTGAAAAGAAGGTTATCGATGGTATTACTACCTAGACATATTGTTTTCAACGCTAATACTAATTTTGATCTCTTTGAAAAAAATCATTTTTCTCCGTTAAGTCGGGTGGAGTCATTGATTTCTCCTATTCCTTTGACTTCCAAAGATTTTTTCACGATAGATTTATAATTATTATATTCTCTGTAACAAGATAAACTATAACTGTACGAACAAATATTTCAATAGCAATAAAAAAAAATGTCTTACCGACGTATTTATTTTCTAAAAACGTAAGCAGAATCTTCTATTTGTTGTAATAATTAACTATGTAGTTAATTTAGTGAAATAATCTGTTGAATTACGTCATTAATTTCCAACGGGAATATTAATTAAAAGGCTACGGGGAAAACAATAATAATAAAAAAAAGAAAAAAAATCAAGTAATTATATCGTCTTGTTATTTGTTTTAAAAAGTAAATTTAATTTTTTTTTTTTATTTATTTTATCAAAAATTACCAATACAAATTTTTTAAATTGTTTCGTACTTTATCTCATAGTTTTTTTTTTTAATTCTGAAACTTTAAAACAACAATACTAAACAGTTTAGGAATATTTACTATTATCGGTTTCCCCGTAGCCCTTTAATTATTATTAATATTTTAACGAAATATTAAAAAAATAACCGTTTTTATTTGATGCACGATTTAAGTGAAAAATTACACTTGTCGGAGGACTGTATAATATAAAAACAAGTACTAGAAAATTGGTTGTACAACGCTACACGATCCGGACTCGTATGCACTAACGTAGCTTAGTAGTATTTGTATCATACGAAAATGATCGATATGCCGAATCGAATTAGATCAATAAGCCGTGAAAGTCGTTTACGTATTGAAATTCCGTCGGAACGGGAAAAAAATAAAAAAATAAACGTTTGGAAAACTCATATAAGACTCTCTTCGACTCGCTACTGCACGCGGTCAGCGCCACGTGGGTTGGGACGTATACAACACGAGTGGAAGTTTACACAAGCGCGAGCGTACGCGTAAACACACGCGCACGTATTTTACACGGACCAATAACGCTCCGGATATTCGCTGGCAACTAAATCCGTCGACGACGACGGCGACGAGACGGGGAGTTGTAGTCTCCCGCGGCCCGTGTCGTTTGTTCATAATTTATTTGTTTATTATTTTTTACGTGTATACCGTACGGCGTGCGATCAGCGCCACCGCGTGAAAAAATATAATTGAGTGATGGTTCGCAGGCACACTCGGAGCCGTGGTATTTTTACGCGAGTTGTTCCGTTGCCTCCCGCGCTCCCTCTCGTTAATCGGTTTAAATGCCGCAACGCGTTCGCGTACTTCTGCAGCGCGGAAACGTATCACCCGACGAAAATTCCGAACGCCGGACGCGCGCGCCCGTCCTGACGCGATCGACCGATCGATCGTCGGAGCAGCACCGGGTATTTATACGCATAAAATATTTACGGACGGACGGCGAGAGCATTGTGTTTTTTAAACACATATCGAAAACATAATATTATTTTCCGGAATAGAAAAACCATCTGCGCCGTCGTTCACCTCTCACCGTCACCACCCGGACGGCCCAACGAGCCCGAGGCTCCTCACGCGCACGCACACACGCTGTGGTCCGTGCATACGTACGGCACAGACTCTCGTCGAAGTAGTACCCCCCCCTACCCCCCTCCGGCGGCGGCCACCGGTCCTAACAACAATGCGAGCGTACACACGATAGTAATATAATACACGCACACACACACGTGCACGCACTCGCGAGAGGTTCTGACCGTTTTCATGCGGCGGCGGCGGACTCGTTCCCCGACCGATTTCGAATCGCCTCGTTAACCGGGTGAAATAATAATAATAATAATAATAATAATAATATCGGCCGCTTGTAAATACGGACGACGTAGACGCGCGCACACGCGCAGGCACACCCGTTGTACACACGACCGGCGGTAGTAGTAGCGGTGGTGGTGGTGGTGGTGGTGTGTACGAGTCCGCACCGTCAGTCGTCCGTCGTCTTCCGTGCCGCGCGATCGCATCTCGTGTCCCGACGGTCATTCGATCGTTACGATCCGATTGTCGTTTGTAATTTTTTTTTTTTTTTAATTTTCCCGCGCGCGTTGTTCCGTACCGTTGCCGATTGTTGAACCCGTTGTCCGTGCCGTACCCTCGTCGCGCGCATCCGAACGTCGTCTTACCGGAATGGATCCGATCGCGTCCCGTCGCAGGATCGCCCCGGCTCGGGGTACCGTGATCGCGTGAACCGTTGCGCGCGCGAATAACATGACGCAAGACGATAGCACCGCGGTTGCGAGATTCGCGTACAACGATCACGACGACGAACTACTACTGCTACGCGATTTCTGCGCTTGCGACACGATCGCGTGAAAAACCCGTCGACTTTGGCGCTGCCTGTCACCGCCGCCGATCCACGTTGGACGACCAAAGAACGGTAAAAACACTTTACAGCTCCTCCAAAGCGCCTACTTCGTCTCCTCGAAATCGTTATTTTAATCAATGATTTTTTTTTTTTTTTTGTACTCTATGGCTTTGACGAGGGGATTTTTTTCGGGTTCTCGGCGCACACCGGGAAACCGGTTTACGTGTTCCGTCGCTAACGTTTTCCAATCGAATCTACGCAACGCAACGGTCGCGTAGGCGGAAAAACCAACGGGGCGAGCACGTATGAACGACGGACTGGGCGAATAAAACGCGCGTACGTCTTTTCTTTTTTTTTTTTACATAATATCGCGCTGATGAGAACGGTCGAGCAATAACTTAATATCATCGTATTCGAATTGATTTTTTATGAAAAAAAAAACCATTCGATTTGCAACCGCATTGGAATAATTAGCAGAAACTAGGGGGAAAATGAGATTAAATGTTGATACGCTCTTCAAAGCTCATTTAACATTTTAGCGCTCATTTCGTGCACAAATGTATACTCGTATATATATTTTTATGACACTTATTCGAATTATTTATCTCTAAACAGATGACGTTTTTTGACATCGATTAATGTTATCATCGTTGACAGCACTGATATGGATCGAGTAGAAATCTCAAAACTGTATTTAAAATTATTCATTTAAAAACGCATCACCATGATGATTTTGAAAATCGATTAAAATACGATTGAAATACGCATTAGCTATGACGAAAACAATGCAATTCTATAGAATAATAATATGTCATTAATATTGTTTTGACTGATTATATAATTAGTAGAAATGTTCAAATTAAAGGTTAAATAATGATATTTAAATCAGTATTATTCGAATTCAATAGTATTTATAAAAAAACATATGAAATTCGTAGAAAACAATATCATAGTCATAGGCGTGCACAGACTTTGTCCGAAGGAGGGCCCCTTAAAAATAGTGAACCAAAGATTCTTGTATTAAAAACTACTAGTATAATTAAATATTTTAAATTTTATAAATTATTTATTTAATTCGATAGGTAAATATAAAAATAAATACTATTTAAACTTACACAATTTATACCTAAGAAATCCTTATTTACATATTATTATACTATTTACAACTCCATCCTTCTGTCCACGGTAGTAAGGTTTTTTAATGTATCAATTACATCTTCAATTTTTATATTATCTGTAAGTTTAATCCTTCGCAGACGGTGACATGCGATATTTGCGGTGGAATGGTAGTGGTGGAGGAACGTTTTCGCACGCGGCACGCACTAGTATCGCCGCACCGTCGCGGGCGCAACCGATTCAGAACGTGTGTTATATTTTACAAAAACTATGTACTTTTTGGTCATCCTACTGATTGACCTACATATGCGAAAATAGTTCTGAAAACAAATTTGAATTTGTTATTATGTCTACTTGAAATCGGTCAGTCCACATTTTAAGAATTCTGATTTTAATTCTGAATAATTAACTTTTCAAAATTCAAAAATTTCAAAATATTCAAATTAAATTATAGTTTTTAGAGGGGGTAAAATTGAGAAAAGTGGACTGACCGATCTCAAGTAGACACAATAACGAATTCAAATCAGTTTTCAAAAATATTTTCGCATTATTAGGTCGATCGGTAGGATGGTCAAAAGATGGGTATGTTTTGACTAAAATAACTGTATGTTACCGATCCCCTTAAAGAAAAAGCCAGAGTCCGTAGCCCCCCCCCCCATGCGCACGCTTATGATTATAATCAGGAGATTTCACGGCTATAGGCACTAAGTGTTTGCCGTCCCCATTATTAAATTAAACAGTAAATTACTATTCCAATTCGTTAAAATTTTTAGGCACCTTACTTTTCTTGTATTTAGTTACTTGGTCTACTTTGGAAAAACAACAATGAATGTCCACCAAATTTTGACGAGAACTTACAATGATAATTTTCATGGACCATCATTATTAAAACTATTGTTTAGACATTTAAGTAAACATTACATTGTTTTTCGTAAATATAGAATAGAAATCTCTTTCTAATTTTTTTTTTTTGTTTTGTTTTTTGTACGAATGTACTAATTAGTACATTTGCCGCCCTAGGCCACTGCCTGCTGTGCCTGTTGGTAAATCCACCTCTAATCAAAATAATATCCGGCATAAGTCTGCAGTACCCACCTAGGAATAATTCTTTTGAGAAAAAGTCTAAACATTTTTCATGTTAAACCCTTAAACAGTTTCAATTGATTGTATATTTTTTTATTCCTTATTGTGTACCATAATATTTACATTGTTTAATGGCTTGTTAAAATGTAATATAGAAATCTCTCTCGGTTTCCTTACTTTTAAAAGATATTATGAATAACAAATATATTTTAAAAGTATTAAGGTTATTATAAATAACAAATACCCTGAAGCTATCGAAACGGATTGTATTGGAATACAATTAATAACATTTAATTCGCAAACGTTTGAAAGAAACGAAACACAATACCGGTTATTATTTTACATATAGAACCGAACGAAAATGTTTACTTATCAAACGATGAAGCGATCACTAATTGACCTCGAGTAAATCGCCTAGAGTTCAGTGGCGAACGGAATGCGTACAAAGAGTCAATTAATTTATTACCTCTACTTGAATTACTATATTCACTTTCCGTTTCAGAACAAACGTTTATTAAACAATGATAAACGCAACACAAATACGCAGGAGGTATATATATGGTATAGCGTCACAAATCCGTAAGCCCGTCAACGGCGTTGGTAATAATCGTCTCGCGTGCTACAATGTAATACCGTTATCATTATACTTGTAAACGATTGTAATAATAATGATTTGTATTGCTTGCGTTGGACCGGTATACCACGTACGTGTACGATATTATCGCGATCTGTTGGTTTTTCACGCTTTCGATCGCAATAATTATTATTCCGCAACAGTCGCGCGCATCGAAATCGTTTACTATAATTAAACCATATCGTCTGTGCTAGATGGTCCGTTACTATTCGCGTGTTCTTCCCTCCGACGAACAAGGAAAACGCCATTCCGATAATATTAATAAATCACTCGTCGCGTTCGTCATCCACCGATCCGTTCGGATCGAATCCGTGAACAATAACTGCGCGGTGGATGTTATGCGAGTGTATAATATTTGTCCGCAAGTTACGTTTAATCATCGCTGAATGATAAACATTAATATTGTTCTCGCTGTTGCATTCTAATATCGTTTGCACACTTCGAAGGGACACAATACGGTCAAGCATTCGTAAGAAAAAATTAAACGACCAAACATTTTGTATTTTTCAACTCTCGTGACCGTGTTTGCCGCAAAACTAAGCCCGTCAAACGGTTATTTTATGATATTAATATATTCGTGTTACTTATGCGATACTTTGTAATGTGGTATTCAAGTCCTTGGTCTAACAGACGAAATTCAAAAACATTATGACAAAAATTTGTATTCGGAATATAACGCCCGTGGTATAATGTAACATAATTGTCGAGCTATAATAGTTTTTAACTGAAAGCTCATAAATAAAACAAAAAAAATATTAATAAAATTCCTTAGTATCGTAATAACCATATATACGAGTATATATATTATTACATTTATGGTTATACGATTATTCTTAAACCCTTTTTGATAATACCACAGGAACGTGCAGGTCTCGTCCGATACCCGCACGATTTTATAATGTGATAACACTGTCAAATTACGTGTCGTTAGGATTTTTCAAAGCCCTTGTGTCAATCTTCACTTCCTGTTTTCGATTCGAATAACTACCAAGACAACCATAATATTTTATTTTTAATGTTTTCCTTTATGATTTGTCGCCCGTAAACAGTGTTTAACTTTAGTGGTCTCGGTGATGTTGTTTTTTCCCCCACTGAATAAACATAATAAGTACTTTTGATGAAATCGTTGTCTTTTTTTTTACAATACAATACGCTGAGGAATTAATTAAATATGTTTTTGTTGACGATCGTTGACGAGGTGGAGGGTGCACGCTGAATGATTTTTTTTTTGCGTTATTCGACGTTCGTATCAAACGAATAATAAAATATTATTATTGAATAATAACCGGGTGCGCGTTGTATTTGGTACCGTATTAATAATTAAAGTAAAATCCATTATTCAAAAGGTTCGACTATACTTATGTAATGTATTCTTGTCGACGGTACGAAAAAAGTGTTTGCAATCAACTTTAATTTTTTATTTACATTTTTTGCTCTCGCTGTATACCTTACAAGATACGCCTCTTGAACAACACGTGTATTACTACAACACGAGAGTAGGAAAAATTGTATTATTATGTGCATTTGAATGCATAACAGCTATATTGTGTGCAATACTATTTTGTATTTAGATGAAGTTCTTGAACGCCTTTGAGATTACTACTTTTTCTATTATTACATTGATAAAGAGCAAGTGAACGGTTTTACAGTATCAACAGATAATATTTTTATGTTAAAGCTCGTAAAAATATACTACACTTTGTTGTACAGTAGAACATCGTACAAGAACTAATTAATGTTTTCACATGATTTTCGAGCTAGAAAAAAAAATATTTATTTCCTTTTCCATAAAAATATAGTATTATCATTATTACACGTACGCTATTATTTTTAAATGTACATACTTGAACGTAGAGGTGTTTTTCGAAAGCTAAAAGATGTATTATGAAAAATGTGAATAGTTCGTAGCGCGGATGAAGTGATAGATAAATGTACGTGTACAGAAGACGAAAATCACACGAGCTTCTGTATACGTAAAATAGGATCATGTGTTTGTAGATGATATAAGTGTTTCTGGACCGAGGCGTTTGTTTTCGGGCAAGAATTTACCTATATGTGCGCGGTGGTCGTACTGGTGAGAGAGGACAGGAGGATAATTACGTATTCATTCTATCTATGCGGGCTAACACCTTGTTAAGCGTCCGCCGATTGTGTTCTCTTATACTTATGACAATTTACAAATACACACTAATAACTCAAACACAATCACTGATGTTGGAATGAAGAAAAGGAGAGATAGAGAGAGAGAGAGAGAGAGAGAGAGAAAACTAGTACATATATATATATACACATGACAATCCTTAAAAACGTGACAGGTAAGAAACTCGTTGTACACGAAGAGATAAAAGAAGAAAAAACGTTTTACAAATGATTCCTAGACAGCTGTCACCTCGGAATGACGAAGGTATACGCACTACGTCACTAAGCATACATTCCAAATGTGCTCGCCCCTGTGTGTACATGTGTGTGTGTGTGTGTGTGTGTGTGTGTGTGTGTGTGTGTGTGTGTGTGTGTGTG